>NC_084613.1:6125725-6165725 GCF_033978795.1 Nerophis ophidion
ATTATCGCCTGTATGTGTCGTTTCAATCACCACTTACTTGGTCAAAGTCCCTAGGAGGAGTTCGTAAAAGTACGACACCTTTTTTTTTCGCCAAAAAATGGCCAACAACCATCGAGCAAAGTTGGCCGCCATGCCACGCCCACATTTGTCCGCAATTTATAATCACCAATATGTGTAGTACCTGTAGTTTCAATCACCACTCATTTGGTCAAAGTCCCTAGCAGGAGTTCGTAAAAGTACGACACCTTTTTTTCGCCAAAAAAATGGCCAATAATCATCGGAGAGAAGTTGGGCCCCAAGCCACGCCCACATCGTATGGCGTAGTGCACATTTTTATGCATTTTATTATCGCCTTTATGTGTAGTATCTGTCATTTTAATCACCACTCTCGTGGTCAAAGTCCCTAGCATGAGTTCGTAAAAGTACAACACTTTTTTTCGCCAAAAAAATGTCCAACAATCATTGGAGAAAAGTTGGGCGCCATGACACGCCCACATCTTATGGTGTAGGCAAAATATGTTTGCAATTTATAATCACCAATATGTGTAGCATCTGTAGTTTTAATAGCGACTCGTTTGGTCAAAGTCCCTAGCAGGAGTTCGTAAAAGTACAACCCCTTTTTTGGGGCCAGAAATGGCCAACAAACACTGAGCAAAGTTTGGCCCTAAGCCACGCCCACAATTTATGGCTTAGTGCAAATTTGTTCGCTATTTATTATCATCTATATGTGAAGTATCTGTCATTTTAATCACCACTCACTTGGTCAAAGTCCCTAGCAGGAGTTGGTAAAAGTACCACTACTTTTTTCGCCTAAAAATGGCATACATTTATCGGAGAAAAGTTGGGCGCTAAGCCACGCCCACATTTTATGGTGAAGGCAAAATATGTTTGCAATTTATAATCACCAACATGTGTAGTATCTGTAGTTTTAATCACCACTCGTTTGGTCAAAGTCCCTAGCAGGAGTTCGTGAAAGTACCAACACTTTTTTGGGGCCAGAAATGGCCAACAAACACTGAGCAAAGTTTGGCCCTAAGCCACGCCCACAATTTATGGCTTAGTGCAAATTTGTTCGCTATTTATTATCATTTATATGTGAAGTATCTGTCATTTTAATCACCACTCATTTGGTCAAAGTCCCTAGCAGGAGTTGGTAAAAGTACGACCACTTTTTTTTCGCAAAAAATGGCATACATCTATCGGAGAAAAGTTGGGCGCCAAGCCACGCCCACATTTTATGGTGTAGGCAAAATATGTTTGCAATTTATAATCACCAACATGCGATGTAGTTTTAATCACGAGTCGTTTGGTCAAAGTCCCTAGCAGGAGTTGGTAAAATTACGACCACTTTTTTTCGCCAAAAAAATGGCTTACATTTATCGGAGAAAAGTTGGGCGCCAAGCCACGCCCACATTTTATGGCATAGTACAAAATTTGTTCTCAATTTGTAATCTCCTATTCATGTCGTATTTGTCATTTTAATCACCACTCGTTTGGTCAAAGTCCCTAGCAGGAGTTGGTAAAAGTACCATTACTTTTTTTTGCCAAAAAATGGCATACATTTATCGGAGAAAAGTCGGGCGCCAAGCCACGCCCACATTTTATGGTGTAGGCAAAATATGTTTGCAATTTATAATCACCAACATGTGTAGTATCTGTAGTTTTAATCACCACTCGTTTGGTCAAAGTCCCTAGCAGGAGTTGGTAAAATTACGACCACTTTTTTTCGCCAAAAAAATGGCTTACATTTATCGGAGAAAAGTTGGGCGCCAAGCCACGCCCACATTTTATGGCATAGTACAACATTTGTTCACAATTTGTAATCTCCTATTCGTGTCGTATTTGTCATTTTAATCACCACTCGTTTGGTCAAAGTCCCTAGCAGGAGTTGGTAAAAGTACCAACACTCTTTTTCGCCAAAAAATGGCATACAATCATCGGAGAAAAGTTGGCCGCCAAGCCACGCCCACATTTCATGGTGTAGGCAAAATATGTTCGCAATTTATAATCACCAACATGTGTAGTATCTGTTGTTTTAATCACGACTCGTTTGGTCAAAGTCCCTAGCAGGAGTTGGTAAAAGTAACAACACTTTTTTTCGCCCAAAAATGGCATACATTTATCGGAGAAAAGTTGGGCCCCAAGCCACGCCCACATTTTATGGCATAGTACAACATTTGTTCACAATTTGTAATCTCCTATTCGTGTCGTATTTGTCATTTTAATCACCACTTGTTTGGTCAAAGTCCCTAGCAGGAGTTGGTAAAAGTACGACCAGTTTTTTTCGCCAAAAAATGGCATACATCTATCGGAGAAAAGTTGGGCGCCAAGCCACGCCCACATCTTATGGTGTAGGCAAAATATGTTTGCAATTTATAATCACCAACATGTGATGTAGTTTTAATCACGAGTCCTTTGGTCAAAGTCCCTAGCAGGAGTTGGTAAAAGTACGACCACTTTTTTTCGCCAAAAAAATGGCTTACATTTATCGGAGAAAAGTTGGGCCCCAAGCCACGCCCACATTTTATGGCATAGTGCAAAATTTGTTCACAATTTATAATCGCCTATTTGTGTCATATTTGTCATTTTAGCCACCACTCGTTTGGTCAAAGTCCCTAGCAGGAGTTGGTAAAAGTACCAACACTTTTTTTCGCCCAAAAATGGCATACATTTATCGGAGAAAAGTTGGGCGCCAAGCCACACCCACATTTTATGGCATAGTACAAAATTTGTTCACAATTTGTAATCTCCTATTCGTGTCGTATTTGTCATTTTAATCACCACTCGTTTGGTCAAAGTCCATAGCAGGAGTTGGTAAAACTACCAACACTTTTTTTCGCCAAAAAGTGGCATAAAATCATCGGAGAAAAGTTTGGCCCCAAGCCACGCCCACATTTTATGGTGTAGGCAAAATATGTTTACAATTTATAATCACCAATATGTGAAGTATCTGTAGTTTTAATTACGACTCACTTGGTCAAAATCCCTAGCAGGTGTTGGTAAAAGTACCAACACTTTTTTTCACCCCAAAGCAAATGGAAAACGCAAACCATAATTTTAAAGGTGGCGCTAGAGAGCAGATTTTAAAATGTAATTTCCGGCATCTCAAAAATTTGAAAATTTTGTCCACACCTGAGACGCCTGCAAAAAACGGGGACTTTGGTGGTGTGTCGCGGGCCCCGAAAAGACCCTCAAAGGTATGGCAGAAAACACACCAACATTCCAACAACCAATCATTAAAAAGAGAAGAAGAAAGTGAGTCTTTATTGCGCAATCACAGCACTCGAGCACTTAAGTGTGCACTCGAGCACTTAAGTGTGCACTCATGTCCAGAGGGAAGTATTGCTTTTGAGACACTCCCCCAAGCGACAGACATCAAGTTTTTTTTAGAATTGCTGTCATATTAGTGGTCCGAGGAGGTCATGTGACTAATTACCTGCAGGAAGTATCAAAGAGATCAAAGAGGACCACTTTTAGGAGTAATAAATCAAAAAAAGGAAGGTGTGTTTAATTGTGGACCAAAGTCAGGAGAGCGCTGGGTTTCATGTTGTATTTATTTGTACGTGTGCTGACGTCAGCGGTATGTGTTTGTACGTGTGCTGACGTCAGCGGCATTTGTTTGCTTCCGACCAAATGTGCTGACGTGACGGAAAAATCCCAATGTTTTTTTTTTTGTTTTGTTTTTTTCTCCTGGCACAGTAATTGTTTTGGGGCTTCCTTCTCACGAGCCTTTTTTGGGGGAGCGCCACAGACCTGTGAGACGCAGGGTGACCACGCAGCTTGTGCATTTGAAGACGTGGAGAGCATTTTACGCTAACTGGAGTCCAATTCATTTGTTCTTCGTCTAAACCTCCAAACATTTTTTAAATTTTTTTTTTTAAAGGATGCAAGAGCCATTTTTACATGTTTTTATTTTGTATAAAAAAGGCAACAACAAAAAAAATCCCAATATACCGTATTTCCTTGAATTGCCGCCGGGGCGCTAATTAATTTAAAACCTCTTCTCACTCCGGCGCTTACCAAAGGCATGCAGTAAATTTAGGGCTGCGCTTAAAAATTTGAGTGTGATGTAAGGATACCATCATGAAAAGCACATTTAATTAAAAAAAACTTTATTATGGTCTTACCTTTACTTATAAATGAAGTCCATGTGCAGCTCCTTCTGATCAAAAGCATCGATAACTTCTTTATAGAAGTCTTCCTTATCTTTCTTCAGTTTTAAAAGTCTCGATGGAGATCTTCCTTTATTACCTCCTGCTTCGATTGAAAGTCCAGTTTAGAAAACTGTTTTATTTTAGATATGTAATCATCCATGTTAAAAGTGCAAGCGAGAGGAAAAAATAAACGATCGCTGTTGTTGTCACTTCTTCTGCAGCCGAGTAGTCGCAAGAAGGATCACTAGCGCCCTCTACCACCAGGATTTGGGAGTCATTTAATGACTTATATTTGACACACGCAGCTACGGTATGTTAATAAAAAAAATAGCTGCTTACTGTTCTTTTTAGCATATTCAATAGCTTGGACCTTAAATCCTACTGAATAGCTCTTAATCTTCTTCCCTTTATGCGATTTCAAATGATTGAAATCAGCCTCCTCCATTTTGAAAATGATGACAGGTGAAGTGTCACTCGTGACGTGACGAGTTTGACCCTGTGGAAATTCTAGACATGCGCTAATAAAAATAATATTTTGCGAAACGATTTTGACCTTCCGCCCGATTGTAGCTGAGATAGGCGCCAGCGCCCCCCGCGACCCCGAAAGGGAATAAGCGGTAGAAAATGGATGGATGGATGGAGTTTGATCCGGCAGTAATTCAAGGCAGGCGCGTACTATACACCCGGCGGCAATTCAAGGAAATACAGAAGATGGGAAATGTCAGCTTTGTGTGATTAGCATTCATTGCAACAGTATTTACTTATATTTCCACTTCGCCCTATTGTTGTATTATTACAATATTCTGCAGGCCAACTATTAACGAGCCAGGGGCCTCACTTTGTGTCCTCATTGTATGGATTCCGGGGGCGGGTGATTTTAGCAATGCAGTCTGCTGAAAATGGTGGAAAGCGCTACTCTAGATAGCAACTAAACACTGATTGAAGTTGGAATTGCCACAAAACACATTTTAGGCTATTCCACGCTAAGGTGGATGGTGCCACTTGGAATTTGTCACGTTTTACGTGTCAGGTAAAGGTTTTCTTTAAACAAGGTTTAAACATTTCTGGTGAATGTAATTTTTTTCCAAGTCCGTCAAAGGCAATTATGTAAATAATATGGACTGACTGAAGTTGTTCATCCAAAAATGCATTTGATTCATTGTGACTATTCAAATCATGGCCATTGGTTCATTTTTTTTTTCTTCTCTTGTTGCAACCAACTTTTTGGTCTTCTTGCCAGCGTGGCCCCAAAGCACCTTTTAGTCATGTTTACATCTTGCCAACAGTTTGATTCAGGTCCATCCAAGGTGTCCATGCGACACTTCTCACTTCTTCCAACACACTCAGGCCTCTCAACTATTGCTGAGCGTCCATTATTTGGACTTCTTGCCGCCCTCCTCTAGAATGTGATGTTTGCCAATCATGAAGAGACAGCGTGAACATGACATTTTCTGTGTGGTAATTTACTCATAAAGTGCCTTATAAAAGTGCCTTAATATGTTTTTTGTTGTTGTTGTTGAAAAAGTGTCTTAAGAAATAGTCGAACGCCGTCCTGCTCTGTTTGATTGTTTCCGTTTCAGCGAGTCCAAAAGTCCTTTTATTGTCTTCATGTCAGCAATTTTGTGGAAAATGTCAAATATCATTAAAGTGAACATTTGTATGTGACTTTCTCACGGTTTATTTGTAACGTGTGCGACATTATTCAGGGTAAACACAACATCTACATAGTTTATGTTAATATGTTAGGTCCACTATGGACTGGACTCTCACACTATTATGTTAGATCCACTATGGACTGGACTCTCACACTATTATGTTAGATCCACTATGGACTGGACTCTCACTATTATGTTAGATCCACTATGGACTGGACTCTCTCACTATTATGTTAGATCCACTATGGACTGGACTCTCACTATTATGTTAGATCAACTATGGACTGGACTCACACTATTATATTAGATCCACTATGGACTGGACTCTCACACTATTATGTTAGATCCACTATGGACTGGACTCTCACTATTATGTTAGATCCACTATGGACTGGACTCTCAGTATTATGTTAGATCCACTATGGACTGGACTCACACTATTATGTTAGATCCACTATGGACTGGACTCTCACACTATTATGTTAGATCCACTATGGACTGGACTCACACTATTATGTTAGATCCACTATGGACTGGACTCTCACTATTATGTAAGATCCACTATGGACTGGACTCTCACTATTATGTTAGATCCACTACGGACTGGACTCTCACACTATTATGTCAGATCCACTATGGACTGGACTCTCACACTATTATGTCAGATCCACTATGGACTGGACTCTCTCACTATTATGTTAGATCCACTATGGACTGGACTCTCACTATTATGTTAGATCCACTATGGACTGGACTCTCACACTATTATGTTAGATCCACTATGGACTGGACTCTCACTATTATGTTAGATCCACTATGGACTGGACTCTCACACTATTATGTTAGATCCACTATGGACTGGACTCTCACTATGTTAGATCCACTACGGACTGGACTCTCACTATTATGTTAGATCCACTACGGACTGGACTCTCACTATTATGTTAGATCCACTATGGACTGTACTCTCACTATTATGTTAGATCCACTATGGACTGGACTCTCACACTATTATGTTAGATCCACTATGGACTGGACACTCACACTATTATTTCAGATCCACTATGGACTGGACTCTCACACTATTATGTCAGATCCACTATGGACTGGACTCTCACTATTATGTCAGATCCACTATGGACTGGACTCTCACACTATTATGTTAGATCCACTATGGACTGGACTCTCACACTATTATGTTAGATCCACTATGGACTGGACTCTCACTATTATGTTAGATCCACTATGGACTGGACTCTCACTATGTTAGATCCACTATGGACTGGACTCTCACTATTATGTTGGATCCACTATGGACTGGACTCTCACTATTATGTTAGATCCACTATGGACTGGACTCTCACATTATTATGTTAAATCCACTATGGACTGGACTCTCACTATTATGTTAGATCCACTATGGACTGGACTCTCACACTATTATGTTAGATCCACTATGGTCTGGACTCTCACTATTATGTTGGATCCACTATGGACTGGACTCTCACACTATTATGTTAGATCCACTATGGACTGGACTCTCACATTATTATGTTAAATCCACTATGGACTGGACTCTCACTATTATGTTAGATCCACTATGGACTGTACTCTCACTATTATGTTAGATCCACTATGGACTGGACTCACACTATTATGTTAGATCCACTATGGACTGGACTCACACTATTATGTTAGATCCACTATGGACTAGACTCTCACTATCATGTTAGATCCACTATGGACTGGACTCTCTCACTATTATGTTAGATCCACTATGGACTGGACTCTCACTATTATGTTAGATCCACTATGGACTGGACTCTCACTATTATGTTAGATCCACTATGGACTGGACTCACACTATTATGTTAGATCCACTATGGACTGGACTCTCACTATGTTAGATCCACTATGGTCTGGACTCTCACTATTATGTTAGATCCACTATGGACTGGACTCTCACACTATTATGTTAGATCCACTATGGACTGGACTCTCTCACTATTATGTTAGATCCACTATGGACTGGACTCTCACTATTATGTTAGATCCACTATGGACTGGACTCTCACACTATTATGTTAGATCCACTATGGACTGGACTCTCACTATTATGTTAGATCCACTATGGTCTGGACTCTCACTATTATGTTAGATCCACTATGGACTGGACTCTCACTATTATGTTAGATCCACTATGGACTGGACTCTCACACTATTATGTTAGATCCACTATGGACTGGACTCTCACTATGTTAGATCCACTATGGTCTGGACTCTCACTATTATGTTAGATCCACTATGGACTGGACTCTCACTATTATGTTAGATCCACTATGGACTGGACTCTCACACTATTATGTTAGATCCACTATGGACTGGACACTCACACTATTATTTCAGATCCACTATGGACTGGACTCTCACACTATTATGTCAGATCCACTATGGACTGGACTCTCACTATTATGTCAGATCCACTATGGACTGGACTCTCACACTATTATGTTAGATCCACTATGGACTGGACTCTCACACTATTATGTTAGATCCACTATGGACTGGACTCTCACACTATTATGTTAGATCCACTATGGACTGGACTCCCACACTATTATGTTAGATCCACTATGGACTGGACTCCCACACTATTATGTTAGATCCACTATGGACTGGACTCTCACTATTATGTTAGATCCACTATGGACTGGACTCTCACTATCATGTTAGATCCACTATGGACTGGACTCTCACTATGTTAGATCCACTATGGTCTGGACTCTCACTATTATGTTAGATCCACTATGGACTGGACTCTCACTATTATGTTAGATCCACTATGGACTGGACTCTCACACTATTATGTTAGATCCACTATGGACTGGACTCTCACTATGTTAGATCCACTATGGTCTGGACTCTCACTATTATGTTAGATCCACTATGGACTGGACTCTCACTATTATGTTAGATCCACTATGGACTGGACTCTCACACTATTATGTTAGATCCACTATGGACTGGACTCTCACACTATTATGTCAGATCCACTATGGACTGGACTCTCACTATTATGTCAGATCCACTATGGACTGGACTCTCACACTATTATGTTAGATCCACTATGGACTGGACTCTCACACTATTATGTTAGATCCACTATGGACTGGACTCTCACACTATTATGTTAGATCCACTATGGACTGGACTCTCACACTATTATGTTAGATCCACTATGGACTGGACTCTCACACTATTATGTTAGATCCACTATGGACTGGACTCTCACTATTATGTTAGATCCACTATGGACTGGACTCTCACACTATTATGTTAGATCCACTATGGACTGGACTCACACTATTATGTCAGATCCACTCAACGTCCTTTGCATCTGGTCTCCTCCACATTGAAGTCCCACTGGGTTGTGAGTTTTTCCTTGTCCCAATGTGGGCTCTGAAGGGAGGATGTGGTAGTGGTTTGTGCAGCCCTTTGAGACACTGGTGATTTCGGGCTATATAAGCAAACATTGATTGATTGACTGGAGACAAGAAAGTATTCACTGCTTCACAACTGTATTCCAAAATTGAATAAATTCCTGTGTGTCCTCAAAATTCTACACACAATACCCCATAATGACCAGATGTTATTTTTAAATAAGCAAATTTATTCAAACCAAAAAAAAAAATGCATAAGTATACACATCTCGGTACATTCCTGCATTCGTCTTAGTCTAGTCAGGGAGGTGACCCAAGACCATGGTCATTCTGTCAGAACTACAGCATTCCTCTGTGGAGAGAGGAGAACCTTCCGGAAGGACTGTATGGTAGAGTGACCAAACATCACAAATTCCTCTTCCTTTACTCAAAATGTATATTTATATTCATTTTTCCTCCAGCAATGATTGACCAAACTGTCAATAAAATGCTAAATTAATATAGCATTTCACCACTTTAGTCATAACTTTAGTGCAGTGGTTCTCAAATATGGGTAAGCGTACCCCTGGGGGTACTTGAAGGTATGCCAAGGGGTACGCGAGATTTTTCAAAGAAATATTCTAAAAAATAGTCACAATTCAAAAATCCTTTATTAATACATTTATTGAATTATTCAACAAAATATGAATGTAAGTTCATAAACTGTGAAAAGAAATGCAACAATACAATATTCAGTGTTGATAGCTAGAATTTTTTGTGGACATATTCCATAAATATTGATGTGTTAGAATAATTATATATATATATTATCACACTAACTTTAGTATGCTTAAAGTCTGTTGCTTTAGTTATTAGCTATTGTGCTCAAGTTAGACTTTTTCGAATCAATGCAAGGACAAAACTTCTTGTTTGAGGTGTGCCCCTCAGCCACAGATGTTATCTTTGTTTTATTCAGAGTTCTATAGAACTCTGACTAAAAAGAGGGACGCAAAACTGGGAAACTGTGACTAAGTGTGCAGCGCCATGCGTTCTCCTCATGAGCTAAATTGAACTTTGTCTCTGCATGGTTCCTTGCTTCTTGTCTGATTAATAGATGTCATCCGTGTTTGAACCTGACAGATGTTAAACATTTATTTTTTTGTGAAGTAATGTTTAGAATGAAGTTGATAAATCCAGATGGATCTTTATTACAATCCTAAAGAGGGCAATTTAAGTGGATGATTACTTCTATCAGTAGAAATATTGATTTATTTTTGAATCACTCGTTTATATTTCAACACGTTTTAGTTATTTTTGTATTTTTTTTCCAAATAGTTAAAAAAAGACAGCTACAAATGAGCAATATTTTTGCACTGTTATACAATTTAATAAATCAGAAACTGATTTTAGCTCCGGGCGCATTCTGTTGGTTGGATTGTCATTACTGCCACAAGTGGTGGAAAGGTGTATTACAACTGAGTAAGTGTGCAGCGCCATGCGTTCTCCTCATGAGCTAAATTGAACTTTGTCCCTGCATGGTTCCTTGCTTCTTGTCTGATTAATAGATGTCATCCGTGTTTGAACCTGACAGATGTTAAACATTTCTTTTTTTGTGAAGAAATGTTTAGAATGAAGTTGATAAATCCAGATGGATCTTTATTACAATCCTAAAGAGGGCACTTTAAGTGGATGATTACTTCTATCAGTAGAAATATTGATTTATATTTGAATCACACGTTTATATTTCAACAAGTTTTAGTTATTTTTGTATCTTTTTTCCAAATAGTTCAAGAAAGACCACTACAAATGAGCAATATTTTTGCACTGTTATACAATTTAATAAATCAGAAACTGATTTTAGCTCCGGGCGCATTCTGTGGGTTGGATTGTCATTACTGCCACAAGTGGTGGAAAGGTGTATTACAACTGAGTAAGTGTGCAGCGCCATGCGTTCTCCTCATGAGCTAAATTGAACTCTGTCTCTGCATGGTTCCTTGCTTCTTGTCTGATTAATAGATGTCATCCGTGTTTGAACCTGACAGATGTTAAACATTTCTTTTTTTGTGAAGAAATGTTTAGAATGAAGTTGATAAATCCAGATGGATCTTTATTACAATCCTAAAGAGGGCAATTTAAGTGGATGATTACTTCTATGAGTAGAAATATTGATTTATACTTGAATCACTCGTTTATATTTCAACAAGTTTTAGTTATTTTTGTATTTTTTTTCCAAATAGTTAAAAAAAGACAACTACAAATGAGCAATATTTTGCACTGTTATACAATTTAATAAATCAGAAACCGATTTTAGCTCTGGGTGCATTCTGTGGGTTGGATTGTCATTACTGCCACAAGTGGTGAAAAGGTGTATTACAACTGAGTATACAGGGCCCGCAGCTGAGAAAGAGATGTTTTTCTGGCGGCCCAGCCCTATGGCTATTGTCAATAATGACATTTCCTTATAGATATGAACGTTTATCAGGATTCTCCAAGTCTGTAGGAAATATGCAAAAAAAAAGTATCATAACTTATATACAGTTACAGTAAATTACAGTTTAGTACTTATAATTTATAAGTACTAAACTGTAAAAAAAAATATATTTTTTTAGCAAATTAAGAAAAATGATCAACACAGTTGTTGACAATTGAGTCGTCATTTAAAAGAGCAATATTTAATATTATAACAATATATATGTACATCAACAAAGCAATAATACAAACAAAAATAAAGTTGTGGAAATAAACTGAAAACAAAAATAAAAATAGACCTCACCATGTGAGCGTCGATCCTTGGATGACCTTGCTCTTGGTATCGACACTGCCGACATCCGAATCGACCCAGCACTGGCTGACGTGGTGTGACGTAGTGTGACGTAGTGCTTCTCTCTCCCGCTCTCAGTCATGTCTCCTTCCGCCAGGGCGAAAAAGAAGCAGGTGCGTTTCGCGAGCGTGATGGAGGAGGACGAGGACACGCTGTTCGAGCAGGCCGGCGGCAAGAGGAGCGCGGAGGCGGCCGGCGAGGAGCGAGCGGAGGCGGTGAGAGTGCGAGGCGGCGGAGGCGGCGGCAGAAGGGGAGGACATGTCTCACACGGCTGGATGGTCAGCATGACGCTGTGCGCCTCCTTCCTGGGACTAGTAAGTTGGTAACACTTAAGCTACTCCAACATTCATCTCTTTGGCTCATTTCAATCATGTTGATTTGTTTCATTCTTACATTTCAATCGTGTTTGTTTTCATTCATACATTTCACTGATATTTATTTGTGTACATAGAACTTAGCTTAGCACAGGTGTGCGCGCGCAGCAGGTGCCCGCGGCTGATAACATTTATTTTCATACACCTATTTCTTCATCTATTTATATTTTACTATTTATGTTTATATTTCTACACCTATTTCTTCATCTATTTATATTTTACTATTAATATTTATATTTCTACACCTATTTCTTCAACTATTTATATTTTACTATTAATATTTATATTTCTACACCTATTTCTTCATCTATTTATATTTTACTATTAATATTTATATTTCTACACCTATTTCTTCATCTATTTATATTTTACTATTAATATTTATATTTCTACACCTATTTCTTCATCTATTTATATTTTACTATTAATATTTATATTTCTACACCTATTTCTTCATCTATTTATATTTTACTATTTATATTTATATTTCTACACCCATTTCTTCATCTATTTATATTTTACTATTAATATTTATATTTCTACACCTATTTCTTCAACTATTTATATTTTACTATTAATATTTATATTTCTACACCTATTTCTTCATCTATTTATATTTTACTATTAATATTTATATTTCTACACCTATTTCTTCAACTATTTATATTTTACTATTAATATTTATATTTCTACACCTATTTCTTCAACTATTTATATTTTACTATTAATATTTCTACACCTATTTCCTCATGTATTTATATGTTACTAATAATAGTAATATTTATATTTTTACTCCTATTCCTTCATCTATTTATGTTTTATTTATTATTTATATTTTTACACCTATTTCTTCATCTGTTTATAGTTTACTATTAATATTTATATTTCTACACCCATTCCTTCATCTATTTATATTTTACTATTAATATTTATATTTATATTTATGCACCTATGTTCTCATGTATTTATATGTTAGTATTAATAGTAATATTTATATTTCTACACCTATTCCTTCATCTATTCTATTTATATTTTACTATTAATATTCATATTTATATTTCTACACCTATTCTTTCATTTACTTATATCTTATTATTTATATTTATACACTGATTCATTCATCTATTTGTATTCTACTATTAATATTTATATTTATATTTTTACACCCATTCCTTCATCTATTTATGTTTTACTATTTATATTTATATTTATACACCTATTCCATCATCTATTTATATTTGATTAATATTTATATTCCAACACCTATTCCTTCATCTATTCTATTTATATTTTACTATTACTATTTATATTTCTACACCTATTCCTTCATCTACTTATATTTTATTATTTATATTTATATTTCTACACCTATTCCTTCATCTATTTGTATTTTACTATTAATATTTATATTTATGTTTCTACACCTACTCCTTCATCTATTTATATTTTATTGTTTATATTTATATTTCTACACCTATTCCGTCATCTATTTATATTTTATTATTCATATTTATATTTCTACACCTTTTCCTTCATCTATTTATATTTTACTATTACTATTTATATTTCTACATCTATTCCTTCATCTATTTATATTTTACTATTTATATTTCTACACCTATGCCTTCATCTATTCTATTTATATTTTACTATTAATATTTATATTTGTATTTCTACACCTATTCCTTTGTCTACTTATATTCTAATATTTATATTTCTACACATCTATTTATATTTGATTATATTTATATTTTATTATTTATATTTATTTCTACACCTATTCCTTCATCTATTTATATTTTATTACATTTATTCATGTATTTATTTACATGTTGTCATTAATGTTTATATTTATAGTTCCATACCTATTCCTTCATCTATTTATATTTTATTATATTTATCTATATATTTATTTACATGTTGTTATTAATGTTTATATTTATAGTTCCATACCTATTTCTTCATCTATTTATATTTTACTATTATTTATATTTATTATTCTACACCTGTTCCTTCATCTATTTATATTTTATTATATTTATTTATATATTGATTTATATTTTATTATTTATATTTCTACACCTATTTCTTCATCTAGTTATATTTTATTATATTTATTTATATTTTATTATTTATATTTATATCTCTACACCTATTCCTTCATCTAGTTATATCTTATTATATTTATTTATATATTCATTTATATTTTATTTTTATTATTATTTATGTTTCTACACCTATTCCTTCATCGATTTATATTTTATTATATGTGTTTGTTATTTATTTATTTATATTATTAATATTTCTTTTTCTACACCTATTCCTTCATCTATTTATTGTGTGAATATTCCATTACATTCATACATGTTTTCTACACCTTTGATTGATTGATTGATTGATACTTTTATTACTAGATAGCACAGTACAGTACATATTCCGTACAATTGACCACTAAATGGTAACACCCCAATAAGTTTTTCAACTTTTTTAAGTCGGGGTCCACGTTAATCAATTCATGGTACAAATATATACTATCAACATAATACAGTCATCACACAAGTTAATCATCATAGTATGTACATTGAATTATTTACATTATTTACAATCCGGGGGGTGGGATGAGGAGCTTTGGTTGATATCAGCACTTCAGTCATCAACAATGATATCATGTGAGTAATGGACATTAAAACAGTGTAGGTGTGACTTAGTAGGATATGTACAGCCAGCAGAGAACATAGTGAGTTCACATAGCATAAGAACAAGTAAATACATTTCATTATTTACATTTGATTATTTACAATCCGGGGAGATGGGATGTGGAGGAGGGAGGGTGTTAGTCTTGGGTTGAAGTTGCCCTGAGGTGTTGTTTTAGTGCGCTTTTGAAGGAATATAGAGATGCACTTACTTTTCCACCTGTTGGGAGTGCATTCCACATTGATGTGGCGTAGAAGGAGAATGAGTTAAGACCTTTGTTAGATCGGAATCTGGGTTTAACGTGGTTTGTGGAGCTCCCCCTGGTGTTGTGGTTATGGCGGTCATTTACGTTCTGGCACTAGTTTGACTTGTACTTGGGTATCAGGGAGGTGTAACACATTTTATAGACTAGGCTCAGTGCAAGTTGTTTGACTCTGTCCTCAACCCTGAGCCAGCCCACTTTGGAGAAGTGGGTAGGAGTGAGGTGTGATATGGGGTGGAGGTCTAAAAGTAACCGGACTAGCTTGTTCCGGGCTGTTTGGAGTCTAGATTTAAGGGTTTTGGAGGTGCTGGGGTACCAGGAGGTGCATGCGTAGTCGAAAAATACTTCAATCAATCAATCAATGTTTATTTATATGGCCCCAAATCACAAATGTCTCAAAGGACTGCACAAATCATTACGACTACAACATCCTCGGAAGAACCCACAAAGGGGCAAGGAAAACTCACACCCAGTGGGCAGGGAGAATTCACATCCAGTGGGACGCCAGTAACAATGCTGACTATGAGAAACCTTGGAGAGGACCTCAGATGTGGGCAACCCCCCCTCTCTAGGGGACCGAAAGCAATGGATGTCGAGCGGGTCTAACATGATACTGTGAAAGTTAAATCCATAGTGGCTCCAACACAGCCGCGAGAGTTCAGTTCAAGCGGATCCCAAGACAGCAGCGAGAGTCCCGTCCACAGGAAACCATCTCAAGCGGATCAGCAGCGTAGAGATGTCCCCAACCGATACAGGCGAGCGGTCCATCCTGGGTCCCGACGAGCGGTCCATCCTGGGTCTCGACTCTGGACAGCCAGTACTTCATCCATGGTCATCGGACCGGACCCCCTCCACAAGGGAGGGGGGGGACATAGGAGAAAGAAAAGAAGCGGCAGATCAACTGGTCTAAAAAGGAGGTCTATTTAAAGGCTAGAGTATACAGATGAGTTTTAAAGTGAGACTTAAATGCTTCTACTATTAATATTTATATGTCTACACCTGTTCCTTCATCTATTTATATTTTATTATATTTATTTATATGTTGACTTATATTTTATTATTTATATTTCTACACTTATTCCTTCATTTATTTATATCTTATTATATTTATTTATATATTCATTTTTATTTTATTATTAATATTTATATTTTATATTTCTACACTTATTCCTTCATCGATTTATATTTTATTATATGTGTTTATTATTTATTTATTTTTATTTTATTATTAATATTTGTATTTCTACACCTATTCCTTCATCAATTTATATTTTATTATATTTGTTTATATATTTATATTTTATTATTATTATTTATATTTCTACACCTATTCCTTCATCTATTTATTGTGTGAATATTCCATTACATTCACACATGTTTTCTACACTTTTGATTGATTGATTGATTGATACTTTTATTAGTATATTGCACAGTACAGTACATATTCCGTACAATTGACCACTAAATGGTAACACCCCAATAAGTTTTTCAACTTGTTTAAGTCGGGGTCCACGTTAATCAATTCATGGTACAAATATATACCAAATATATATAATTCATGGTACAAAAATATACATATATACAAATTATGTAATTTGAATGAGAGTTCCCGCTAGAATCTTCAAGGTGCTTTTGTTGACCAGAGAGGAGATTCTGTAGAACAGGGGTAGGGAACCTATGGCTCTAGAGCCAGATGTGGCTCTTTTTGACGACTGCATCTGGCTCTCGGATAAATCTGAGCTAACACTGCTTAACACGATAAGTAATGACTAATTCCACTTGTAATCAAAGTGTTGAAAATAACGTTCAAAATATTAAACATGCTCATGCATTAGAATCCATCCATCCTTTTTCTACCGCACTTTATTATTAAACATTTTTTTAGGGCTTGCCCTCCTGGGGGTTCTTCAGACCACCAAGCACCGACACGAAAGCCTGTTTCAGGGTTACGATATTTTTTTATTTTTCAATAAGTTGCTTTTCAGCAATTGTCTTTTTTCTCTTTCGTTCTGCGCTCGCACTCCGGCTCCGGCTCCAACCCCGTCTCTCCTCCTGGCTGCTGCTTATAACAGAGCAACAGGCGATTAGATAACAAGGCCCAGGTGGGTTGTCTACGCACCTGTCGCTGATTTCGAGGCCGGTCCTGGACACACCCCGCTTCGCTGCAGGCCCGCAGGCCACGCCCCCCTCCACAGTTAGCTTCAGAATATCAATGTTATTACAAAGAATAAGTAATGTTGGTCTAACTTAAAAATGCACGCGTTTAGGTGGGTTCAGTGTTTTGATGACCTTGGTTGCCATTTTATCACAGGAAAGATTGGCCTCTAGAATGGAACCTAGGTAGGTGACCTCATCTTTCCTGGTGAGAACTATGTCACCCACTTTTATAGTGAAGTCACTGACTTTAAGAAGGTTGATGTGGGACCCAAATAGGATGGATTTGGTTTTACCTAAGTGTATGGATAGCGAACCAGGTGCAAATATTGAGGAGTTCAGCACTGAGGATTTGTTCCACCTGGGACTTGTCCTTGCCGGATACCAGCAGGGCCTAGTCATCCGCAAACGGGAACAACAGTAAAGGTCCTAGTATACTGCCTTGGGGGACTCCACATCTTATTAAGAGGGGAGGGGACACCTCTACCACCTGTTTCCTCCCCTCCAAGTAAGATTGCATCCAGCTCCATGAGGTTTTATCCAATCCGATTGCTGTGAGCTTATCCAACAGTCTAGCGTGGTTAGGCCTTGTGGAGGTCCAGCAGGACCATGGCGCAGTATTTGCCCTCATGTTTGGTCTGCTTGCTCAAAAGGAGAAGACATGTGTCAGTGGAGTGCTTAGTTCTCAAGCCACATTGGAATTTGTACATTCGTTTTTTAGTAGCAAGGTAACTATCGACCTGTTCTTAAACTACAAACCCCGTTTCCATATAAGTTGGAAATTGCGTTCGATGTAAATATAAACGGAATACAATGATTTGCAAATCCTTTTCAACCCATATTCAGTTGAATATGCTACAAAGACAACGTATTTGATGTTCAAACTCATAAACTTTATTTTTTATTGCAAATAATAATTAACTTAGGATTTCATGGCTGCGACACGTGCCAAAGTAGTTGGGAAAGGGCATGTTCACCACTGTGTTACATCACCTTTTCTTTTTAACAACACTCAATAAACGTTTGGGAACTGAGGAAACTAATTGTTGAAGCTTTGAAAGTGGAATTCTTTCCCATTCTTGTTTTATGTAGAGTTTCAGTCCTTCAACAGTCGCTGTCGTATTTTACGCTTCATAATGCGCCACACATTTTCGAAGGGAGACAGGTCTGGAAAGTACCCGCACTCTTTTTTTTTTTTACGAAGCCACTCTGTTGTAACACTTGTCTTGCTGAAATAAGCAGGGGCGTCCATGATAACGTTGCTTGGATGACAACATATGTTGCTCCAAAACCTGTATGGACCTTTCAGCATTAATGGTGCCTTCACAGATGCTGGCTTTTGACCTTCCTTTTTGTCAACAACATTTGTAGCTAAACTTTATCGGCTACAAATGAACTCAGCCATACAAAAACATTCACCACCTCTCCCGAGTTAATTGGGCATATACGCACACACATGACCCCCACCCTTGAATCAACACCCTCACCACCGCGTATCTCCTCTGGGGTTGTGGAATGGCTGAGCGGCGCTACAGAGCGAACGGCGGGCCTGCGCAAACCCACCCCTCCCTCTGTTGCAAGTTGGTGTGATATATGTATGTTTGTGTGCCATGCTATGTGAGGTCTTTTTCCTTGGACTCAGGCTAGACCTCTCCTGAGGGTCTAGCCTTGGACTGATATTTTTTTTACCCCCCCCCCCCCCCCCCTCCTAATGTCACCCTTTTCGGCTGATCCGTCGGTGGTCTCGTCTTGTCCCCCCCCCCCCCCCCCCCCCTGTAAAGTATGTCCGGGCCTAGCGCGACTGTGCCGAAAATGCAATTTTAGTTCTGATGTGTCTTGTACATGCTGGAATGGACAAATAAAAATGATTCGGATTCGGATTCTTTTGAACTTTGCGCCTATAACAATCCGAATGGTTATTTTCATCTTTGTTCCGGAGGACACCACGTCCTCTCTTTCCAAATATAATTGGAAATGTGGACTCGTCAGACCACGGAACGCCTTCCCACTTTGCATCAGTCCATCTTAGATGAGCTCGGGCCCAGCCAAGCCGGCGGCGTTTCGGGATGTTGTTGATAAATGGGTTTGGCTTTGCATAGCAGAGTTTTAAATTGCACTTACAGATGTAGCGACCAACTGTAGTTACTGACAGTGGTTTTATGAAGTGTTCCTGAGCCCATGTGGTGATATCCTTTACTCACTGATGTCGGTTTTTGATGCAGTACCGCCCGAGGGATCAAAAGTCCGTAATATCATCGCTTACGTGCAGTGATTTCTCCAGATTGTCTGAACTTTTTGATGATTTTACGGACCGTAGATGGTAAAATCCCTAAATTCCTTGCAATAGCTCGTTGAGAAATGTTGTTCTCAAACTTTTTGACAATTTGCTTACAAAGTGGTGACTCTCACCCCATCCTTGTTTGTGAATGACTTAGCATTTCATGAAAGCTGCTTTTATACCCAATCATGGCACCCACCTGTTCCCAATTAGCCTGCACACCTGTGGGATGTTCCATATAAGTGTTTGATGAGCATTCCTCAACTTTATTAGCATTTATTGCCACCTTTCCCAAATTGTTTATCAGTTTGAACATCAAATATGTTGTCTTTGTAGCATATTCAACTGAATATGGGTTGAAAAGGATTTGCAAATCATTGTATTCCGTTTATATTTACATCGAACACAATTTCCCAACTCATATGGAAACGGGGTTTGTACATTCTGTCAGCATTTCACTTTAACGTCAGAATTGGAGCATTCACAGGCAATTCCTTCAGGAATTGCTTCATCTAGTTGACGTACGGATTCAATGTGACCCTTTTTTAAAAAAATATATACACGATATACGCTGTTGGATTAATTGTAAATAAGTTATCTGATTTTATTCAAATACGATTGTTTGTTCATGCATTGTGTAGACAAGCTGAAGAGAAATGAAACTTGGCGTTAGATTGAAATTAGGTCGACCTACCAACTTCAAAGAGGAATTTGCAGATGGCACAGAGCAACGCAGGGAGTTGCTGTATCTTCTGTATTTGCATGTGTTAGGTGTTAGGTTTCTAACACAGCTGTAAATACCCCCTCCTCCCTTAGTGCAGCTGTGTGTGTGTGTTTGTAATGTAGGGTATTCCCAAATTAATTAAAAGGCGAGGAGAGTGGAGAAAGTTTTGAGAGTGAATTAGGGAGCCTGTAACTGACGACTTGCTCCAGATTACTCTACTCGTACGAGAAAAGTAATGGCTGGTTTGTATTCTAATTCTCTGTTTCTGTGTCTTTATAATGTCTCATGATATTTGACCCTGACATACAGTGGGGCAAAAAAGTATTTAGTCAGCCAGCGATTGTGCAAGTTCTCCCACTTCAAAGGATGACAGAGGTCTGTAATTTTCATCATAGGTACACTTCAACTGTGAGAGACAGAATGTGGAAAAAAAAATCCAGGAATTCACATTGTAGGAATTTTAAATAATTTATTTGTAGATTATGGTGAAAAATAAGTATTTGGTCACTTTAAACAAGGAAGATCTCTGGCTCTCACAGACCTGTAACTTCTTCTTTAAGAAGCTCTTCTGTCCTCCACTCGTTACCTGTATTAATGGCACCTGTTTGAACTCAGAATCTGTATAAAAGACACCTGTTCACAGCTTTAAACAGTCAGACTCCAAACTCCACTA
This sequence comes from Nerophis ophidion, assembly GCF_033978795.1. NCBI lineage: Eukaryota > Metazoa > Chordata > Actinopteri > Syngnathiformes > Syngnathidae > Nerophis > Nerophis ophidion. The sequence goes on from NC_084613.1 coordinate 6,146,934, forward strand.
TGGCCAAGACCAAAGAGCTGTCGAAGGACACCAGGAAAATAATTGTAGACCTGCACCAGACTGGGAAGAGTGAATCTACAATAGGCAAGCAGCTTGGTGTGAAAAAAATCAACTGTGGGAGCAATTATCAGAAAATGGAAGACATACAAAACCACTGATAATCTCCCTCGATCTGGGGCTCCACGCAAAATATCATCCCGTGGGGTCAAAATGATCATGAGAACGGTGAGCAAAAATCCCAGAACCACATGGGGGGGACCTAGTGAATGACCTGCAGAGAGCTGGGACCAAAGTAACAAAGGTTACCATCAGTAACACACTACGCCGACAGGGAATCAGATCCTGCAGTGCCAGACGTGTCCCCCTGCTTAAGCCAGTGCATGTCCAGGCCTGTCTGAAGTTTGCCAGAGAGCACATGGGAGAATGTCATGTGGTCAGATGAAACCAAAATAGAACTTTTCGGTATAAAATCAACTCGTCGTGTTTGGAGGAAGAAGAATACTGAGTTGCATCCCAAGAACACCATACCTACTGTGAAGCATGGGGGTGGAAACATCATGCTTTGGGGCTGTTTTTCTGCTAAGGGGACAAGACAATTGATCCGTGTTAAAGAAAGAATGAATGGGGCCATGTATCGTGAGATTTTGAGCCATAACCTCCTTCCATCAGTGAGAGCTTTGAATGGTTGACCAAATACTTATTTTCCACAAATAAATTCTTTAAAATTCCCACAATGTGAATTCCTGGATTTTTTTTTCATATTCTGTCTCCCACAGTTGAAGTGTACCTATGATGAAAATTACAGACCTCTGTCGTCATTTTAAGTGGGAGAACTTGCACAATCGGCGGCTGACTAAATACTTTTTTGCCCCACTGTAAGCTTCAGAATCGGCTCTATCGGTGTGTGGTTTCAGGGCCATGTTTACTACGTACTTGTAAAACTTGTTCCTTATCCGCTTGCCAATGTAAAACAAATAACATCAAAATAAATTCAGATTAATTAATGGGTTCTCCCCTCCATTGCCAAGATACCTGTGGCGGTGGGGGCGTGGTTGGGGGTGTGGTTAGGGGCGTGGCCACCGACACGTCGTCATAATTTGCTCTAGGATTGTCTTGAATTGTAGTTATGCACCTTTAACGCCATAAAACAAGAATAATTGGCTCAAAAAATGTTAAAAACAAACATTTAGTGTTAACATATGTTTATATTATGTCCTTTTGCTACATTTTCAATTATTGCTGCTTTGTTTGGAATTTTTCGAATGGGTCTCGAGACTTTTAGTGACTTTTTCTTTCATGAAAAAAAAAACTGGTGTCATTCTGAAATGTACTGGAGTAGAGCAGAAGTAGAGTCTTCAAGCACACCTGTGAAGGGACAACCATTGCAGGTGACTACCTCTTCAAGCTCATGGAGAGAATGCCGAGAGTGTGCAAAGCAGTAATCGGAGCAACGGGTGGCTATTTTGAAGAAACTAGAATACAGTTATTTCACTTTTTTGTGTGTTTTAAGTACATAACTCCACATGTGTTCATTCATAGTTTTAATGTGACAATCTACAATGTAAATAGTCATGAAACTAAGGAAAACACTCTGAATAAGGTGTGTCCAAACTTTTTGAATTTCCAAAAAAGTATACATACAGCAATGTTAAAGGCCTACTTAAATGAGATTTTCTTTTTTAAACGGGGATAGCAGGTCCATTCTATGTGTCATACTTGATCATTTCGCCATATTGCCATATTTTTGCTGAAAGGATTTAGTAGAGAACATCGACGATAAAGTTCGCAACTTTTGGTCGCCAATAAAAAAAGCCTTGCCTGTACCGGAAGTAGCAGACGATGTGTGCGCGACATCACGGGCTGTGGAGCTCCTCACATCCGAAAATTGTTTACAATCATGGCCACCAGCAGCTAGAGCGATTCAGACCGAGAAAGCGACAAATTCCCCATTAATTTGAGCAAAGATGAAAGATTCGTGGATGAGGAAAGTTAGAGTGAAGCCCTAGAATTGTTTTTAAATAGTATATATATATTATTTATTATATTATTATTATAATATTATATTATTACTCTCGCAACTGTGTTGGATCCATTATGGATTGAACTTTCACAGTATCATGTTAGACCCGCTCGACATCCATTGCTTTCCTCCTCTCCAAGGTTCTCATAGTCATTATTGTCACCGATGTCCCACTGGGTGTGAGTTTTCCTTGCCCTTATGTGGGCCTACCGAGGATGTCGTAGTGGTTTGTGCAGCCCTTTGAGACACTAGTGATTTAGGGCTATATAAGTAAACAATGATTGATATATATATATATATATATATATATATATATATATATATATATATATATATATATAAATATAAATAAGAGAAATACTTGAATTTCAGTGTTCATTTATTTACACATATACACACACGCAACACTCATCTACTCATTGTAGAGTTAAGGGTTGAATTGTCCATCCTTGTTCTATTCTCTGTCACCATTTTTTTAACCATGCTGAACACCCTCTCTGATGATGCATTGCTGTGTGGCACGCACAAAAAGTATTTTCATCAAATGTACTACGGTCTGGAATCTTCCATCTCTCCCTAGCATGGCCCAAAACCGGTCAATCTTTGCTTCCAGAGGAAGATCTTCACTGCCAAGCACTTGGTAGTCCACTACTTCTTCGCGGAGGCAACCCAGGTCCAATGGAACTTACAAGCGTATTTCTTCATCTTACCGTCGCCATGGCTGTATCTTCCTCGTTCTTCTGCTTCGTCTTTTTGTCGTGTGCGCAGTTGTGCACTGCACTCTCTAAAAGCTGTGTATGTTATTGTCACATATGCATGTAGATGGCAGTATTGTCCAGTTTAAGAGTGTAACAACATTGCTGTTTACGGCAGACGAACTGGTTTACGGTAGACGAAAACGTGACTGCTGTTGTTGTGTGTTGTTGCCGCACTGGGAGGACGTTAATGAAACTGCCTAGCATAAGAAACCAAGAACTCGCCATCGATCATTCAACAGTTGGGCAGACACGCTGTTTATATTATGGGAAAACAGGCTGTCGACACGTCACTCAGGTCCGCATGGAGCTGGAGGGGGCGTGGCCTCCAGCTCCGCCTGAATTTCATGAGATTTTCGGGAGAAAATTTGTCCCGGGAGGTATCTTATTTGGGAGAAGCGCTGAATGGTTTAAAAATGTAACTTAGATATTGGGTTTCACTATGTAAAAGCGCTCTGAGTCACTAGAGAAAAGCGCTATATAAATATAAAAAAATTCACAATTTCTGGATTTTCCCGTAAAATCCGGGAGGGTTGGCGAGTACGGCGGATGGGGGCGAGAGGAATCGGTTCACCAGAAAGTTGTTGTGCTTCCAGGGCATGGGCATCTCCGTTGTGGGACCCACCTTTGAGGACCTGGCTTTCAACGTGAAGAAGAACATCGCCAATATTTCCTACATCTTCGTCGGCCGATCTGCAGGCTACATCGGCGGTTCCGTGCTGGGAGGAATCCTCTTCGACTGCATGAACCCCCACCTTCTGCTTGGTAAGCCCTCCGTCACACCACCGTCACACCACTACCCAATGCCACGGTTTTGCAATTGACATGTCCGTGTTCGCTTTTTTTTTTTTTTTTTTATAATCTTTCTCTCCAGGTATTTCCATGCTCTTCACTGCCTGTGGGATGTGCGCCATCCCTTTCTGCAAGCACGCTCTGCTCCTCACCGGCTTCATGTCCACCATCGGGATTTCTATGGGTATTCTGGACACGGGTAGGATCACTTTTCTATGAACCTCTGCTGGTTTTGACGACTACGCTCTGTTTATGTTGGCTGATTTATTTAACCTGTTTAGTGGAAAAGACAAAATAAAATAAAATAAAAACAATTTCAAACCATTCCAAGTCAAATTTCCCTTTTGAAAGCCTTCAACTAATGACATTACCGTACAAACCCCGTTTCCATATGAGTTGGGAAATTGTGTTCGATGTAAATATAAACGGAATACAATGATTTGCAAATCCTTTTCAACCCATATTCAGTTGAATGCACTACAAAGACAACATATTTGATGTTCAAACTGATAAACTGTATGTTTTTTTGCAAATAATAATTAACTTAGAATTTCATGGCTGCAACACGTGCCAAAGTAGTTGGGAAAGGGCATGTTCACCACGGTGTTACATCACCTTTTCTTTTAACAACACTCAATAAACGTTTGGGAACTGAGGAAACTAATTGTCGAAGCTTTGAAAGTTGCCGAGTGTGTTTATACAAACCCCGTTTCCATATGAGTTGGGAAATTGTGTTCGATGTAAATATAAACGAAATACAATGATTTGCAAATAATTTTCAACCCATATTCAGTTGAATATGCTACAAAGACAAGATATTTGATGTTCAAACTCGTAAACGTTATGTTTTTTTGCAAATAATAATTAACTTAGAATTTCATGGCTGCAACACGTGCCAAAGTAGTTGGGAAAGGGCATGTTCACCACGGTGTTACATCACCTTTTCTTTTAACAACACTCAATAAACGTTTGGGAACTGAGGAAACTAATTGTCGAAGCTTTGAAAGTTGCCGAGTGTGTTTATACAAACCCCGTTTCCATATGAGTTGGGAAATTGTGTTAGATGTAAATATAAACAGAATACAATGATTTGCAAATCCTTTTCAACCCATATTCAGCTGAATATGCTACAAAGACAACATATTTGATGTTCAAACTGATAAACTGTATGTTTTTTTGCAAATAATAATTAACTTAGAATTTCATGGCTGCAACACGTGCCAAAGTAGTTGGGAAAGGGCATGTTCACCACTGTGTGACATCACCTTTTCTTTTAACAACACTCAATAAACGTTTGGGAACTGAGGAAACTAATTGTCGAAGCTTTGAAAGTTGCCGAGTGTGTTTATACAAACCCCGTTTCCATATGAGTTGGGAAATTGTGTTCGATGTAAATATAAACGGAATACAATGATTTGCAAATCCTTTTCAACCCATATTCAGTTGAATGCACTACAAAGACAACATATTTGATGTTCAAACTGATAAACTTTATGTTTTTTTGCAAATAATAATTAACTTAGAATTTCATGGCTGCAACACGTGCCAAAGTAGTTGGGAAAGGGCATGTTCACCACTGTGTGACATCACCTTTTCTTTTAACAACACTCAATAAACGTTTGGGAACTGAGGAAACTAATTGTCGAAGCTTTGAAAGTTGCCGAGTGTGTTTATACAAACCCCGTTTCCATATGAGTTGGGAAATTGTGTTCGATGTAAATATAAACGGAATACAATGATTTGCAAATCCTTTTCAACCCATATTCAGTTGAATGCACTACAAAGACAACATATTTGATGTTCAAACTGATAAACTGTATGTTTTTTTGCAAATAATAATTAACTTAGAATTTCATGGCTGCAACACGTGCCAAAGTAGTTGGGAAAGGGCATGTTCACCACTGTGTGACATCACCTTTTCTTTTAACAACACTCAATAAACGTTTGGGAACTGAGGAAACTAATTGTCGAAGCTTTGAAAGTTGCCGAGTGTGTTTATACAAACCCCGTTTCCATATGAGTTGGGAAATTGTGTTAGATGTAAATATAAACAGAATACAATGATTTGCAAATCCTTTTCAACCCATATTCAGCTGAATATGCTACAAAGACAACATATTTGATGTTCAAACTGATAAACTGTATGTTTTTTTGCAAATAATAATTAACTTAGAATTTCATGGCTGCAACACGTGCCAAAGTAGTTGGGAAAGGGCATGTTCACCACTGTGTTACATCACCTTTTCTTTTAACAACACTCAATAAACGTTTGGGAACTGACGAAACTAATTGTTGGAGCTTTGAAAGTGGAATTCTTTCCCATTCTTGTTTTATGTGGAGAAAGGGGTAGGGAACCTATGGCTCTAGAGCTGGCTCTCAGATAAATCTTAGCACGATAGGTAATGAATAATACCGCTGGTAATCACAGTGTTAAAATTAACCTTCAAAATATAAAACATTCTCATGCATTTTAATCCTTCCATCCTGTTCAAGAAGTTGCATTAATGGAAAGACGTTTTTTTATTTATTATTGGTTAGCTTCAGAATAACAATGGTATTATAAAGAATAAGAGACTTATTATACTCTAATAAATGTCGGTCCTACTGAAAAATGCACTTATTTAGTTGGATTCTGTGTTTACAAAATATGTTACGGCTCTCACGGAAATACATTTTTAAATATTTGGCTTTCATGGCTCTCTCCGCCAAAAAGGTTCCCGACCCCTGATGTAGAGCTTCAGTCGTTCAACAGTCCGGGGTCTCCTCTGTCGTTATTTACGCTTCATAATGCGTCACACATTTTCCATGGGAGACAGGTCTGGACTGCAGGCGGGCCAGGAAAGTACCCGCACTCTTTTACTACGAAGCAACGCTGTTGTAACATGTGGCTTGGCATTGTCTTGCTGAAATAAGCAGGGGCGTCCATGATAACGTTGCTTGGATGACAACATATGTTGCTCCAAAACCTGTATGGACCTTTCAGCATTAATGGTGCCTTCACAGATGTGTAAGTTACCCATGCCTTGGGCACTAATACACCCCCATACCATCACAGATGCTGGCTTTTCAACTTTGCGCCTATAACAATCCGAAAGGTTATTTTCCTCTTTGTTCTGGAGGACACCACGTCTTCTGTTTCCAAATGTAATTTGAAATGTGGACCCGTCAGACCACAGAACACCTTTCCACTTTGCATCAGTCCATCTTAGATGAGCTCAGGCCCAGCCAAGCCGGCGGCGTTTCAGGATGTTGTTGATAAATGGGTTTGGCTTTGCATAGAAGAGTTTTAACTTGCACTTACAGGTGTAGCGACCAACTGTAGTTACTGACAGTGGTTTTATGATGTGTTCCTGAGCCCATGTGGTGATATCCTTTACACACCGAAGTCGGTTTTTGCTGCAGTACCGCCTGAGGGATCAAAAGTCTGTAATATCATCGCTTACGTGCAGTGATTTCTCCAGATTCTCTGAACTTTTTGATGATTTTACAGACCGTAGATGGTAAAATCCCTAAATTCCTTGCAATAGTTCGCTGAGAAATGTTGTTCTAAAACTGTTCAACAATTTGCGGACAAAGGGGTGTACCTCGCCCCATCCTTTCTCGTGAATGACTGAGCATTTTTTGGGAAGCTGTTTTTATACCCAATCATGGCACCCACCTGTTCCCAATTAGCCTGCACACCTGTGGGATGTTCCAAATAAGTGTTTGATGAGCATTCTTTAATTTTATCAGTATTTACTGCCACCTTTCCCAACTGCAAATATTAGCTCATTTGGAATTAGAAGCCTGGCACATGTTTCCAAAAAGCTGGCTCATGTGGCAAAAAAGAGTGAGAAAGTTGAGGAATGCTCGTCAAAAACTTATTTGGAACACTGCACAGGTGAACAAGGTAATTGGGAACAGGTGGGTGCCGTGATTGGCTATAAAAGCAGCTTCCATGAAATGCTCACTCATTCACAAACAAGGACGGGGGCGAGGGTCACCACTTTGTCAACAAATGCCTGCGCAAATTGGTTAAGAACAACATTTCTCAAGCGGCTATTGCAAGGAATTTAGGGATTTCCCCATCTACGCTCTGTAATATCATCAAAATGTTCAGAGAATGTGGAGAAATCACTGCATGTAAACCATGATATTACGCACCTTGGATCCCTCAGGCAGTACCGCATCAAAAAGCCACATCAGTGTGTAAAGGATATCACCACGTGGGCTCAGGAACACTTCAGAAAACCACTCTCAGTAACTACAGTTGGTCGCTACATCTGTAAGTGCAAGTTAAAACTCTACCATGCAAAGCCAAAGCCGTTTATCAACAACACCCAGAAACGCTTGGCTGGGCCCGAGCTCATCTAAAATGGACTGATGCAAAGTGGAAAAGGGTTCACTGGTCTGACGAGTCAATGTTTCAAATTGTTTTTGGAAACCGTGGACGTCATGTCCTACGGACCAGAGAGGAAAAGAACCATCCGGACTGTTCTAGGGTGAAAGTGTAAAAGTCAGCATGTGTGATGGTATGGGGGTGTATTAGTGGCCAAGGCATGGGTAACTTACACATCTGTGAAGGTACCATTAATGCTGAAAGGTCCATACAGGTTTTGGAGCAACATATGTTGTTATCATGGACGCCCCTGCTTATTTCAGCAAGACGATGCCAAGCCAGGTGTTACATCAGAGTGCGGGTACTAGACCGGCCTGCCTGTAGTCCAGACATTGAAGATGTGTGGAGGCTAAAATGTGAGGCGGGAGACTGTTGAACAACTTAAGCTGTACATCAAGCAAGAATGAAAAATGTGTCTCCTCAGTTCCCAAACCTTTACTGAGTGTTGTTTAAAGGAAAGGCCATGTAACACACTGGTAAATGCTGCCATTCAATTCTAACTTCATGATTATTTGCAAAAAATACTAAAGTTTCTCAGTGTGAACATGAAATATCTTGTCTTTGCAGTCTATTTAATTGAATATAAGTTGAAAAGGATTTGTTGCATTCTGTTTTTATTTAACATTTACACAAGGTGACAACTTCACGGCTTTTGGCTTTTGAATATTACCCATCAGAAAATGACATATAAAGTAAAGCCTTTGTTCTCTTTGGTCAGCAATGGTTTTGGTCTTGGGATGCAGTTTTTGCCCGGTCGCTTTCTCATGGCTGAGTCATGAACACTGGCTCGCATTAGCAGGGCAGGCCGGCAGTTCTTCGGATGTTGTCCTTGGTTCCTGCTGGACCTCCCGGATGACTCCTTGCAGGCCACTTCTGGAAAGGTTTACCCCTGTTCCATGTTTTCTCCTTTTGTGGTTCTTTGGAGTCCCGAAACTTTCCAAATGGCTTACTAACCTTTTCCAGAATTACTTTATTCGTCACCCGTTCTTTAATTTTTTTGGATCATGCGATTTTGTGTCAGCTTTTTGCGATTTTTTTTGGGCCATCCATCCATCCATTTTCTTCCGCTTATCCGAGGCCGGGTCGCGGGGGCAGCAGCCTAAGCAGGGAAGGCCAGACTTCCCTCTCCCCAGCCACTTCGTCTAGCTCTTCCCGGGGGATCCCAACTGGGAGACATAGTCTTCCCAACCTGTCCTGGGTCTTCCCCGTGGCCTCCTACCAGTCAGACGTGCCCTAAACACCTCCCTAGGGAGGGGTTCGGGTGGCATCCTGACCAGATGCCGAACCACCTCATCTGGCTCCTCTCCATGTGGAGGAGCAGCGGCTTTACTTTGAGTTCCTCCCGGATGACAGACCTTCTCACCCTATCTCTAAGGGAGAGACCTTTTTGGAAACTCATTTGGGCCGCTTGTACCCGTGATCTTGTCCTTTCGGTCATGACCCAAAGCTCATGACCATAGGTGAGGATGGGAACGCAGATCGACCCGTAAATTGAGAGCTTTGCCTTCCGGCTCAGCTCCTTCTTCACCACAACGGATTGATACAGGGTCCGCATTACTGAAAACACCGCACCGATCCGCCTGTCCATCTCACCATCCACTCTTCCCTCACTCGTGAACAAGACTCCGAGGTAATTGAACCCCTCCACTTGGGGGAGGGTCTCCTCCCCAACCTGGAGATGGCATTTCACCCTTTTCCGGGAGGGAACCATGGACTCGGACTTTGAGGTGCTGATTCTCATCACAGTCGCTTCACACTCGGCTGCGAACCGATCCAGTGAGAGCTGAAGATCCTAGCCAGAAGAAGCCATCAGGACCACATCATCTGCAAAAAGCAGAGATCTAATCCTGCAGCCAACAAACCGGATCACCTCAACGCCTTGACTGCGCCTAGAAATTCCGCCCATAAAAGTTCTGAACAGAATGGGGGACAAAGGGCAGCCTCACTGGAAACGTGTCCGACTTACTGCCGGCAATGCGGACCAAGCTCTGACACTGATCGTACAGGGAGCGGACCACCACAATCAGACAGTCCGGTACCCAATACTCTCTGAGGACTCCCCACAGGACTTCCCTAAACATTATATAAATAATTTTAATAAAAATCAATAAAAAAAAAACTGAGGGTGTTTTGTTTGTGCTCTGGCGCCATCTTTTGGACGAATTCGCTCACTGTAGGGACTGCAGTGTTCTTCCAACAATCAGGAGTAGAACTGGCGTTCAGTCTTCTAACCCAGTGTTTTTTAACCTTTTTTAAGGCAAGGCACATTTTTTTTTTACATTAAAAAATGGTGGCTTAGTGGGCGGGCCCAGCTCTGGTTGAAGGCCGGCGAGAAGAGGTAGGTCTTAAGAAGGGTTTTGAAGACCCCCAGGCACTGGGCTGACCTAGTGTGGAGGGGAAGGCTGTTCCAGAGCTTAGGGGCTGCAACAGAGAAGGCTCTGTCCCCTCTGGTCTTTAGTCTGGATCTGTCCCCTCTGGTCTTTAGCCTGGATCTGTCCCCTCTGGTCTTTAGCCTGGATCCGCCCCCTCTTGTCTTTAGCCTGGATCTGCCCCCTCTTGTCTTTAGCCTGGATCTGCCCCCTCTGGTCTTTAGCCTGGATCTTCCCGCTCTGGTCTTTAGCCTGGATCTTCCCGCTCTGGTCTTTAGCCTGGATCTGCCCCTTTTGTCTTTAGCCTGGATCTGCCCCCTCTGGTCTTTAGCCTGGATCTACACCCTGTGATCTTTAGCCTGGATCTGCCCCCGCTGGTCTTTAGCCTGGATCTGCCCCCTCTGGTCTTTAACCTGGATTTTCCCCCTCTGGTCTTTAGCCTAGATCTGTCCCCGCTGGTCTTTAGCCTGGATATGTCCCCTCTGGTCTTTAGCATGGCTCTGTCCCCTTTTGTCTTTAGCCTGGATCTGCCCCCTCTGGTCTTTAGCCTGGATCTACACCCTGTGATCTTTAGCCTGGATCTGCCCCCGCTGGTCTTTAGCCTGGATCTGCCCCCTCTGGTCGTTAGCCTGGATCTGCCCCCTCTGGTCTTTAACCTGGATTTTCCCCCTCTGGTCTTTAGCCTAGATCTGTCCCCGCTGGTCTTTAGCCGGGATCTGCCCCCTCTGGTCTTAAGCCTGGATCTGCCCCCTCTTGTCTTTAGCCTGGATCTGCCCCCGCTGGTCTTTAGCCTGGATCTTCCCCCTCTTGTCTTTAGCCTGGATGATCCCCCTCTGGTCTTTAGCCTGGATGATCCCCCTCTGGTCTTTAGCCTGGATCAGTCCCCTCTGGTCTTTAGCCTGGATCTTCCCCCTCTGGTCTTTAGCCTGGATCTATCCCCTCTTGTCTTTAGCCTGGATCTACGCCTTCTGGTCTTGTCCCCTCTTGTCTTTAGCCTGTATCTTCCCCCTCTGGTCTTTAGCCTGGATCTGTCCCCTCTGGTCTTTAGCCTGGATCTGTCCCCTCCCATCTTTAGCCTGGATTTTCCCCCCTCTGGTCTTTAGCCTGGATCTGCCCCCTCTTGTCTTTAGCCTGGATCTGTCCCCGCTGGTCTTTAGCCTGGATCTACCCCTTCTGGTCTTTATCCTGGATCTACCCCCTCTGGTCTTTAGCCTGGATATGCCCCCTGTGGTCTTTAGCCTGGATATACCCCCTCTGGTCTTTAGCCTGGATCTGCCCCCTCTGGTCTTTAGCCTGGATCTGTCCCCTCTTGTCTTTAGCCTGGATCTACGCCTTCTGGTCTTGTCCCCTCTTGTCTTTAGCCTGTATCTTCCCCCTCTGGTCTTTAGCCTGGATCTGTCCCCTCTGGTCTTTAGCCTGGATCTGTCCCCTCCCATCTTTAGCCTGGATTTTCCCCCCTCTGGTCTTTAGCCTGGATCTGCCCCCTCTTGTCTTTAGCCTGGATCTGTCCCCGCTGGTCTTTAGCCTGGATCTACCCCTTCTGGTCTTTAGCCTGGATCTGCCCCCTCTTGTCTTTAGCCTGGGTCTGCCCCCTGTGGTCTTTAGCCTGGGTCTGCCCCCTCTGGTATTTAGCCTGGATCTGCCCCCTCTGGTATTTAGGCCTTGGTCTTTGCTAGGGTTCTGGGAAGGTGAAAGCTGGTACTAACCACTAAGCTGACCTGTTTGGTAAATTCAAAGGCACTGTCGAAGATCGCTCTGGGATTTCTCACGGATTACCGGATGTTTTCACCCAGAAGACCTAGAGCACTGACAAACGAGACTGGAGATGTTTCGCCGAAGATACTGATCTCGGTCTTGCTTGAGGAAGTACGAATGCCTTATTCTGCATGGCCTTTAACTAAGAGTCTTCCCTCAATAACCTCAGAATTATTGATTATTAGTAACCCTAACCTTAACCCTTATGTTCCCCTAGTTTCCAAATAACTCTAAATGAAGTCTTTGTTAACTAATTGATGGTGAATATGTTCCTCGTACTAAAGTGTTACCAAAACAATGTAAATGAAATTTTTAAAAAAAGCTTTTTTTGAGGCACCCTGGAAGAAACACAGTTATTTGAACAAACAAAGCGGCGAATTAAAATACTTTTCAGGTTTTATTTTGGAAGCCCTCCCAAAGTGACAACCTTTAGCAGTTTAGTCGACACTCCTTCAGTAAATACTCTCGTTTTGTCTGACACTTTATGATTTTACTACAAACCCCATTTCCATATGAGTTGGGAAATAGTGTTAGATTTAAATATAAACGGAAAACGATGATTTGCTAATCCTTTTCAACCCATATTCAGTTGAATATGCTACAAAGACAACATATTTGATGTTCAAACTGATAAACATTTTTTTTTTGTTGCAAATAATCATTAACTTTAGAATTTGATGCCAGCAACACGTGACAAAGAAGTTGGGAAAGGTGGCAATAAATACTGATAAAGTTGAGGAATGCTCATCAAACGCTTATTTGGAACATCCCACAGGTGTGCAGGCTAATTGGGAACAGGTGGGTGCCATGATTGGGTATAAAAGCAGCTCCCCAAAAAATGCTAAGTCATTCACAAACAAGGATGGGGTGAGGTACACCCCTTTGTCCACAACTGCGTGAGCAAATAGTCAAACAGTTTAAGAACAACGTTTCTCAAAGTGCAACTGCAAGAAATTTAGGGATTTCAACATTTATGGTCCATAATGTCATCAAAAGTTTCAGAGAATGTGGAGAAATCACTCCACGGAAACCAACTTTGAATGATCGTGACCTTCGATCCCTCAGACGGCACTGTATCAAAAACCGACAACAATCTCTAAAGGATATCACCACATGGGCTCAGGACCACTTCAGAAAACCACTGTCACTAAATACAGTTTGTCGCTACATATGTAAGTGCAATTTAAAGTCCTACTATGCAAAGCGAAAGCCATTTATCAACAACATCCACAGAGTCCGCCGGCTTCTCTAAGATGGACTGATGCAAAGTGGAATAAATGAATAAATGATAAATGGGTTGTACTTTTATAGCGCTTTTCTACCTTCAAGGTACTCAAAGCGCTTTAACACTACTTCCACATTTACCCATTCACACACACATTCACACACTGATGGAGGGAGCTGCCATGCAAGGCACTAACCAGCACCCATCAGGAGCAAGGGTGAAGTGTCTTGCTCAGGACACAACGGCCGTGACGAGATTGGTACTAGGTGGGGATTGAACCAGGGACCCTCGGATTGCGCACGGCCACTCTCTCACTGCGCCACGCCGTCCCTTAATAGTGTTCTGTGGTCTGACGAGTCCACATTTCAAATAGTTTTTGGAAATATTCGACATTGTGTCATCCGGACCAAAGGGGAAGCAAACCATCCAGACTGCTATCGGCGCAAAGCTCGAAAGCCAGCATCTGTGATGGTATGAGGGTGCATTAGTGCCCAAGGCATGGGTGACTTACACATCTGTGAAGGCACCATTAATACTGAAAGGTACATACAGGTTTTGGAACAAAATATGCTGCCATCTAAGCGCCGTCTTTTTCATGGACGCCCCTGCTTATTTCAGTAAGACAATGCCAAGCCACATTCGGCACGTGTTACAACAGCGTGGCTTGGTAAATAAAAAAGAGTGCGTGTACTTTGATGGCCCGCCTCCAGTCCAGACATGTCTCCCATGGAAAATGTATGGCGCATTGTGAAGCGTAAAATACGACTGTTGAAGGACTGAAGCTCTACATAAAACAAGAATGGGAAAGAATTCCGCTTTCAAAGCTTCAACAATTAGTTTCCTCAGTTCCCAAACTTTTATTGAGTGTTGTTAAAAGAAAAGGTGATGTAACACAGTGGTGAACATGCCCTTTCCCAACTACTTTGGCACTTGTTGCAGCCTTGAAATAGTTAAAGAGTTCTCATTAGTGCACATGGTTGACTAATGACCGCTGGTTTATTGTCAGGTTCAAACACTGATGACTTCTATTAAACAGACAAGAAGCAAGGAATCATGCAGAGACAGACTTCAATTTGGCTCGATGAGGAGAGACGTTTTGGGCTGTACTCTTTAGTTACAGATCCAACCTACGCTCTAAGGTCCAGACCCACGTGCTCCTCTATTTATTTGGGAAGTCCCTGGTTACATCACTGAGGCTGCTTCTGAAGGAAGGGGCATAATCTCAGCAGCCCCAGTTATACACAATATATGATTATTCAGAAATGGAAATGTGCTGACACTCGTGCTATCGCCCTGTCTCTGCTTTGTCTGAGTCACGGTACTCCATGTTCTGGACACAAACGTTGTCCCTTTGCACAGATAGAAAAGTACAACTTCAGCACAATTGATAATCCATTTTCCACTGCTTACTCCCTTTGGGGTCGCGGGCGGTGCTGGGGCCTATCTCAGCTACAATCGGGCGGAGGGCGGCGTACATCCTGGACAAGTCGCTACCTCATCGCAGGGCACAATTGATAATTAAAGCAACGGCCTTCAAGCATAAGAGTTACGTGATAACTTGAACATAAATATGCTAACATTTATGACAGACAAAAGACATTTCATTAAAAAGTCCTGTTTTCCTTTTCCACGTTGAGCCCAACACCAAATGAGTGTCCCGGTCAGAGCTGATGTGTGTGGAGGAAGAGGAAGTGTGTAATGAAGACTTTGTGCTGTCCGGCAGGTGGACTTGTGGTCTCACTGAACACTTGGGGCCGGCAGGCTCAGCCTCACATTCAGGCTCAGCAGCTGGGCTTTGCGGTGGGCTCCTTCGTGTCGCCCATCATCGCCCAGCTCCGGTCTGGTCCCAGTCCGGTGACCGGCTGCCAGACTGGGAGCGGGCCGGCCAACGCGTCCGGCGGAGAGATCCCAAACTCGGCGCACAATCACAGGAGTTGCGCCTTCCAGTCCACCTGGGCCTACGTCCTGATCGGCTTGTTCAATCTCCTCAGCGGCCTCCTCTTCTTCTCGCTCTACTTCCTTGGCGAGGTGTCGGCGGGCAAACCCCGCCGGCAGGAAAAGCCTAAAATGGCGAGACATCACACGGCTCTCATTGTCCTGCTCTTCTTCTTCTGCTTCGCCAGCGCGGGTGCCGAGATAACCTTTGCCTCCTTCATCTTCCCCTTTGCCAAGAAGTACGCTCGCATGGATCAGTCCCACGCCACCGGGCTGAATTCTTTCTTCTGGGCCATGTTTGCTATCTGCCAGGGCCTTTCCATCTTCCTGGTGTCCCACATGTACCCGGGCACCGCCGTCTTCATCAGCTTGGTGGGCACCACCTTGTCTTCCTTGTTCCTCTGCCTCTTCAGCAAGGACGCGGTTGCGCTTTGGGTCTGCACGGGTCTGTACGGGGCTTTCATATCCTCCATATTCCCAAGCGCCATTTCCTGGCTGGAGCAGTACACCACCGTGACGGGTCGCTCCGCCGCCACTTTGATGCTGGGCGCAGCTCTGGGTGAGTTGGTGCAGCCGGCTCTTGTTGGGTTTCTCTTTGGGAAGGTGGCGGGCCACCCCCTGCTGATGTACTTCTCCTTCCTCACGGCCTTCATCAAGTCCGTTATTTTCCCCGTCATGTACAAGCTGGTGTCGGCACCCCGGGGAAAGACCCGGAAGCACCGCTGGAGGAACCCAACTGATGACCGCAGGCACCGTCAGCCACTGCTGGATTCAGAAGCGGTTGCTGATCACGAGGACGGGACTGACTGCTGGATGACTGCGGACATCGAGGTCAAGGAGATGGCCGACATTGCAAGTCTTTTCAAGCGAGGGGACTGAAAACTTTTTTTATCTGGACCAAACCTGTTTACCGTATTTCCTTGAATTGGCGCCGGGTATGTAGTATGCGCCTGCCTAGAATTACTGCCGGGTCAAACTCGTTTCGCAAAATAATTAGCGTATGCTTAGCAATCCCGCTGGCTCAGGATTAACGCCGAGTCAAACTCGTTTCGCAAAATATTATTTTTATTAGCGCATGTCTAGAATTTCCACCGGGTCAAACTCGTCACGTCACGAGTGACACTTCACCTGTCATCATTTTCAAAATGTAGGAGGCTGATTTCAATCATTTGAAATCGCATAAAGGGAAGAAGATTAAGAGCTAGTCCGTAGGATTTAAGGTCCAAGCTATTGAATATGCTAAAAAGAACAGTAAGCAGCTATGTTTTATCAGTATACCGTAGCTGCGTGTGTCAAATATGAGTCATTAAATGACTCCCGCTTCCTGGTGGTAGAGGGCGCTAGTGATCCTTCTTGCGACTACTCGGCTGCAGAAGAAGTGACGACAACAGCGATCGTTTATTTTTTCCTCTCGCTTGCACTTTTAACATGGAGGATTACATATCTAAAATAAAACAGTTTTCTAAACTGGACTTTCAATCGAAGCAGGAGGTAATAAAGGAAGATTTCCATCGAGACAGAGACTTTTAAAACTGAAGAAAGATAAGGAAGACTTCTATAAACAAGTTATCGATGCTTTTGATAAGAAGGAGCTACGCATGGACTTCATTTATAAGTAAAGGTAAGACCATAATAACGTTTTTTTTTATTAAATGTGCTTTTCATGATGGTATCCTTACATCACACTCAAATTTATAAGCGCAGGCCTAAATTTGCCGCATGCCTTTGGTAAGTTTTAAATTAATTAGCGCCCCGGCGGCAATTCAAGGAAATACGGTAGCTTGAAAACTTATCGCAGAAAGAAGAAACTTTTTGAAAGTTCTGAAAGTCTCGGTAATAATTGTCTGAGAGCTGCTGCTGATGAAGATGAATTGCTTTGGTAAATTCTGGTAAGAATTACAGTCCTGCTCAAAAGTGTACGTACACCTGTAAAGAAGATGATGTCATGGCTGTCTTGACTTTCCAATCATTTCTTATTTTTTTTGTGATGTAGTGATTGGAGCACATACTTGCTGTACGTATACTTTTGATTGCTCACATTTTCAGTAAAGCCATAATAAATTCCGAAAAGAAGCAAACTTCTTCAAAATAGCCACCCTCTGCTCTGATTACTGCTTTGCACACTCTCGACATTCTCTCCATGCTTAGGGTTAAGGTAATCAACAGGAAGTTAAAAATTACCCCTTCAAAATAAAAGTTTTGTAAACACCCGTCACCTTTTTTCAAACGTCATCTCCTCTGAGCTCGTTCGTCGTTTCGGTCTCAAACTCGCACAGGAGAGAGTTTGAACCCTTTTGATTAAAAGTTATCGAAAGATTTTTGATTACTGCTCCGGTTATGATTTTACGCGCCTTCAAAGAACCCCTGCGCAAAGTTTCCTAAAAAAAATGTCATTTTTGCCTCTGTGAGCTATAATTTGACCCCCCTTAAAATGCTTCACAGTGCAAGTTAAAGCTCTACTATGCAAAGCGAAAGCCATTTATCAACAACATCCAGAAACGCCGATCTGTAATTTGACCCCCTTAACATGCTTCAAAACTCACCAAAATTTACACACACATCAGGACTGGCGAAAATTGCCATCTAATAAAAAACCAAACCCCGAAAATCAAAATTGCGCTCTAGCGCCCCCTAGGAAAAAACACAGACAAAAATGCTTGTAACTTCTGTTAGGAATGTTGTACAGACATGAAATAAAAACCTCTATGTAGGTCTGACTAAGACCAGGGCTTGAGTCGCGGCGGCAGCAGCCAAAGTCAGCTGCAATGGTTGTCACTTCACTGGTGTCATAGTTTTGATGTGACAATCTACAATGTAAATAGTCATGAAAATAAAGAAAAAGCATTGAATGAGAAGGTTTGTCCAAACTATGTGTGCGTGTATATATATATATATATATATATATATATATATATATATATATATATATATATATATATATTTATATATATATTCTTAACTAAAGAGGAGAAATATAACCTTAGCGGAAAATCTAATTTAAAACATTTGTATGAACGTACAACACTTAAAACCTTTAGCATATCAGTATGTGGAATTAAATGATGGAATGGATTAAGTAAAGAAGTTAAACATTTTACTGATATGATCCACTTTCATAGGCTGTTCAAATTAATATTGCTTACAAAGTACAAAGAAGAATTATGAGAACCACTTTCAACATTATTGAAAATAAGTTATTCTTCATTGCAGTATGTTGCTAATGACTGAATTCATTAATTACATGTTACAAAATTGTTGTGTTACTCATTCACGGATGTCATTTTGCTATTTTGCTGTAAGGAAGGTCAGTGAATGAATGTTTATGTTTTTGGGCGCTCTGACGTGGGAAAGGGGTAGGATTAAATAAGCTTTGCTTCTTCCTACTCCTTTTCGGACATGATGTATTGTGAAATGATAGGAAATTGCCTGATGTATTATGTTGTATGTATGTCATGTTCGAAATTAAGAAAGAAAAAAAAAAAATAATAAATAAATATATATATATATATATATATATATATATACATACATACAAACATATGTATAATATACATATATGTATA
>NC_084613.1:6170725-6273609 GCF_033978795.1 Nerophis ophidion
TTCCATTAAACATTAACTTTAGAATTTGATGCCAGCAACACGTGACCAAGAAGTTGGGAAAGGTGGCTATAGATACTGATAAAGTTGAGGAATACTCATCAAACACTTTTTTGGAACATCCAACAGGTGTGCAGGCTAATTGGGAACAGGTGGGTGCCATGATTGGGTATAAAAACAGCTTCCCAAAAAATGCTCAGTCTTTCACAAGAAAGGATGGGGCGACGTACACCCCTTTGTCCACGACTGCGTGAGCAAATAGTCAAACAGTTTAAGGACAACATTTCTCAAAGTGCAATTGCTAGAAATTAGGGGATTTCAACATCCACGGTATATAATATCATCAAAAGGTTCAGAGAATCTGGAGAAATCACTCCACGTAAACGGCAAGGCTGGAATCCAACATTGAATGACCGTGACCTTCGATCCCTCAGACGAACCATATCAAAAACCGACATCAATCTCGAAAGGATATCACCACATGGGCTGGGGAACACTTTAAAAAGCCACTGTCAGTAACTACAGTTGGTCGTGACATCTGTAAGTGCAAGTTAAAGGTCTACTATGCAAAGCCAAAGCTATTTATCAACAACATCCAGAAACGCCGCCGGGTTTTGTGGGCCCGAGATCATCTAAGATGGACTGATGCAAAGTGGAAAAGTGTTCTGTGGTCTGACGAGTCCACATTTCAAATTGTTTTTGGAAATATTCGACATCGTGTCATCCGGACCAAAGGGGAAGCGAACCATCCAGACTGTTATCGACGCAAAGTTCAAAAGCCAACATGTGTGATGGTATGGGGGTGCATTAGTGGCCAAGGCATGGGTAACTTACACATCTGTGAAGGCACCATTAATGCTGAAAGGTACATACAGGTTTCGGAACAACATATGCTGCCATCTAAGCGTCGTCTTTTTCATGGACGCCCCTGCTTATTTCAGCAAGACAACGCCAAGCCACATTCAGCACGTGTTACAACAGCGTGGCTTCGTAAAAAAAAGAGTGCGGGTACTTTTCTCGCCCGCCTGCAGTCCAGACATGTCTCCCATGGAAAATGTGTGGCACATTATGAAGCGTAAAATACGACAGGGGAGACCCCGGACTGTTGAAGGACTGAAGCTCTACATAAAACAAGAATGGGAAAGAAATCCACTTTCAAAGCTTCAACAATTAGTTTCCTCAGTTCCCAAACATTTATTGAGTGTTGTTAAAAGAAAAAATTATGTAACACAGTGATGAACATGCCCTTTCCCAACTACTTTGGCACGTGTTGCAGCCATGAAATTTTAAGTTATGATTATTTGCCCCCCAAATTTTTTTTATCAGTTTGAACATCAAATATGTTGTCTTTCTAGCATATTCAACTGAATATAGGTGGAAAATGATTTGCAAATCATTGTATTCTGTTTAGATTTACATCTAACACAATTTCCCAACTCATATGGAAACGGGGTTTGTACATACAGCAACAAAACTAAAAATAAAAACTATACACTGTGGTGGCCTCTGTGGTGTTCCACGTTACCGTCTGTTGGGGTGAGGGGGAGCATGGCCAGAGACAGGAGCAGACCCAACAAAGCAACCAAGAAAGCAGACTCCAACTCTCGGCCGGTGTCTAGTTTGTATGGATGAGCGAGGATGCGTCCAGGTAGACCGAGGTGTCCGATACCTGCTCATTCAGCCCAGACACTGTGAAGCCGAGTCATACCAAAGACTATAAAAATGGGACCCGCCCCCCTCACCTCCCAGGGGGTGATCAAGGGTTATGGGTCAAATGCAGAGAATAATTTTGCCACACCTAGTGTGGGGGTGACAATCATGGGTACTTTAACTCTAACCAAGAGAGCAGACTTCACCCTCAGCCGCCCACCAATGGTGTCTAGTCCGCATGGATGAACAACATACTTGCCAACCCTTCCGGATTTTCCGGGAGACTCCCGTAATTCAGCGTCTCTCCCGAAAACCTCCCGGAAGAAATTTTCTCCCGAAAATCTCCCAAAATTCAACTGGAGGCTACGCCCCCCCCCAGCTCAAACATGCACAGTTCGAAGCTTGAAAAGGGGGATTGCATGCAGATCTGACGGCATTTAAAGTCATTTTTAAAAATGACTGCTAGTCCTCCTTTTCGGCCGGACGACCGCGGAGAATTAAAGTAGGAACCCTCCGGAGGCAGAAGTTCATTAAGAGGGGCGGACTCACAGCCATGTTTCCGTCACACAGAGGAAGTCAAGTCCACAGGAAGTGAAGAAATCCTTTAGGATAAACATTTTGTTTGTCAAAGATCTTGCGTTCACAAGACCGAACCTGGCAGGGGCCGGCACATCCAAGGGCGCAGCTAATCCAGGTGGGGCCCCGACACACAGCCCGCAGGTGGCGGGGGAGAGGAGCCACGAGGCAGGAATCCGGCCAGGTGAAAAAGCTGACTGGGACGTCGAAAAACCAACGTCGAAGTTGATCATATCAGTGGGAGAGGGGCAAAGATCCAACAGTGTTTGGCGGTCATACACAAGCAGTGAGCTGACAGAGACGAAAATAGACGCAAACAACACAAAAACGAACAGAGCTGACAGCGAGAGACGGCAGGGCAAAGCACATACTGGCGGCATCTTCTGGAAACTCAGAATGTGATATTAACTCAAATAGTGAAAGGTAAGTGTTGTTGTTTTTTTTTTTTTTAGTAACCAGCAAGCACAGTACAGTTAGAACAACTGTGTTTTTATTACTGTGTATCTGATAGGCGCTGTCTGAAATTCAACTATTTCTTTTATTTATATATATAATAAAATAAATATATATATTATATATATATATAAATATATGTCTTACATAAACAAATGATAAATGGGTTGTACTTGTATAGCGCTTTTTTACCTTCAAGGTACTCAAAGCACTTTGACACTACTTCCACATTTACCCATTCACACACACATTCACACACTGATGGAGGGAGCTGCCATGCAAGGCGCTAACCAGCACCCATCAGGAGCAAGGGTGAAGTGTCTTGCTCAGGACACAACGGACGTGACGAGGTTGGTACTAGGTGGGGATTGAACCAGGGAACCTCGGGTTGCGCACAGCCACTCTTCCCCACTGCGCCACGCCGTCCCTATTTGGATTATCCAGAGAATAGTGCTCGATACCGTGGTGGAGCACAATATGTATGTGTGGGAAAAACCACAAGACTACTTCATCTTTACAGAACTGTTTCATGAGGGGTTCCCTCAATCTTGAAACAGTTATATTATATAACAGTTGTATGAAATACTCGAGTTGGTGAATTGGCTGTAAATATACACCCCTCCCCTCTTCACCACAACCCCCGCCCCCAAACCACGCCTCCGCCCCACCCCCGACCACGCCCCCCACCTCCCTAAATCGGAGGTCTCAAGGTTGGCAAGTAAGATGCACAAGGATGCGTCCAAGTAGACCGAGGTGTCCAATACCTGCTCATTCAGCCAAGACACCGTGAAGCTCGTCCGTCCCCGGCGCTCAGCAGTCCTGTCTCTTCAGCCGCATCTCCTCCAGTCTCTCCAAACGGACTCTGGTGTGGCAGAGACGCAGCAGCCAAAAGACTCCCGGCAGGCGGATCCAGAAGTCCGTACAAAAGCACCACAGAAGTGCCACACCTTGTAAATGTAACGTTTCTAGATGGGTGGATTAGAAAGCAGGGCCCAGTGACCCTGGACTTCTTTCTGTGGGGGTTGTGTTCAAGTTGTCCTTATGAGACAAACTCCAACGCCCTGAAGCCATTGCCAGCGTCGATGAGATGACGCTACAGTGAAGGTGGCAAATGGTCTTGATGTACTTTATGGTGCTCACGTGAAGATAGAGTATAACCCTTGTGTTACGTTGTGGAGGTGTACCGTTACACCCCTAGTAACCGTGTCTTCTGCCGCCTCACAGGTGGGAACGTCCTCATCCTGAACACCTGGGGCGAGCAGGCCGGACCTCACCTGCAGGCTCTGCACTTCAGCTTCGCAGCCGGGGCCTTCGTGTCCCCCATCATAGCCAAGCTGCTGTTCGGCCACCACGCCGGCAGCACGCCGACCAACGCCAGCTACTCCATCACCACCGCACCCGTGGTCAACGACGACCACACCATCATCCAGCTGGTCCACAGCAGGAGTCTGAAGTCCATGTGGGCGTACATCGTCATCGGCCTCTTTGTCTTCCTCACCTCCTTCCCCTTCTTCCTGCTCTCCGTCCGCAGCAACACCTCGGCCAGCAAAGCCTCCACGCCGTCAACCAAGCCCCTGGTGGCCAAACATCACCAGGCTCTTACCGCCCTGCTGTTCTTCTTCTTCTTTGCCTATGTGGGCGCGGAGGTAGCCTACGGTTCCTTCATCTTCACCTACGCCAAGGACTACGCTCACATGGATCAGTCCCAAGCAGCTGGGCTGAATTCTGTATTCTGGGCGGCGTTTGCGGTCTGCCGGGGGGTTTCCATCTTCTTTGCGTCGTGCATGTACCCGGGCACCATGATCCTGCTCAGCTTGGTGGGCACCACCTTGTCCTCGCTCTTCCTCTGCCTCTTCAACCAGGACAAGGTGGCCCTGTGGGTGTGCACCACTCTGTACGGGGCGTCCATGTCCTCCACCTTCCCCAGTGGCTTTGCCTGGTTTGAGCAGTACACCACGGTCACAGGCCGCACAGCGGCTACCTTTGTGGTGGGCGCCGCCCTCGGCGAGATGGTGCTGCCCGCCCTCGCCGGCTTCCTGTCTGGGAAATTTCACGACCACCCCGTGCTGATGTACCTGTCGCTAATCACAGCCACCTCCACCGCCATCCTATTCCCCGTCATGTACAAACTGGCCTCGGTGTCCCCGGACCAGATCAGGAAGGGCCACCGGAGGGAGCCACCGGACACGGACGACGGCGAATACCGTCAGGCGCTGCTGGACTCGGGAGCAATGGACGAGGAGGAAGAGGAGGACGATCCGGATCACTGGAACCACGCAAACTTTGAAGTCATTGAAATGGACGATGCCGCAAGTTCGCCCCTGGATCAGGATGGAGGCGGGGCCAGCCCCCAGCCGACTGAGAGCGCGTCCACGGACCGAGGTGACTCACCCAAGCTGCTGCTGGTTCCTGACAGAGCGAAGAGAGACTAAAAAGTCCGCTTCTACTCCTCCATGCCTGAAAGGGCCACACTTTGTTTGGCTCGCACAAGAAGTGAAAACCCGCATCACAGTCTTGTCTCAATTCACGTACTTCCGTTTAGACCTTGGAGTGCAAAAGTGCCTTCCCGCCCGCTGAGAAGTACGGCGACGTGCCATGACACCTTCCCTTTACCTCGGAAGTCGGAGCCGAGAATGGCGCCGCAGCCGAGTTGTGAGAGTTCCAGTTCCGAAGTCGGAAATCCAGATGGCCAAATCCACAAAAGCTATTTTAGAGCTTGCCTTGTCGGGATTGACCCTATTTTATGGACCCTAAGGCGCGCTGTCGGTGATATTTTCATACAAAAGGCACATTAAAGGAGTCATATTGCGATTTCTGTCTACATTTAAAAGTCTTCCTTGTGGTCTAGATCAGTGGTCCCCAACCACTCGATTGGTTTTAATTGAACAACTGAGATAGGCGCCAGCGCCCCCCGCGACCCCAAAAGGGAATAAGCGGTAGAAAATGGATGGATGGATGGAACATAAAAAGTACAAGATACACTTACAATTAGTGCAGCAACCCAAAAGACCTCCCTTTTTCATGACAAAAAAATAAATAAAAAGCCTCTGCAGCATCGCGTGGACATCGGGGGCGGTACCTCTGGATTGGTAGACCGGGATACTGGTCCCTCTCTTTAAGAAGGGGGACCGGAGTGTGTGTTCCAAGTATCGTGGGTTCACACTCCTCAGCCTTCCCGGTAAGGTTTATTCAGGTGTACTGGAGAGGAGACTACACCGGATAGTCCAACCTCGGATTCCGGAGGAACAGTGTGGTTTTCGTCCTGGTGGTGGAACTGTGGACCAGCTCTATACTCTCGGCAGGGTTCTTGAGGGTGCATGGGAGTTTGCCCAACCAGTCTACATGTGCTTTGTGGACTTGGAGAAGGCATTGGACCGTGTCCCTCGGGAAGTCCTGTGGGAAGTGCTCAGAGAGTATGGGGTATGGGACTGTCGGATTGTGGTCCGGTCCCTGTAGGATCAGTGCCAGAGCTTGGTCCGCATTGCCGGCAGTAAGTCGGACACGTTTCCAGTGAGGGTTGGACTCCGCCAAGGCTGTCCTTTGTCACCCATTCTGTTCATAACTTTTATGGACAGAATTTCTAGGCACAGTCAAGGCGTTCCGGTTTGGTAACCGCAGGATTAGGTCTCTGCTTTTTGCAGATGATGTGGTCCTGATGGCTTCATCTGGCCGGGATCTTCAGCTCTCACTGGATCGGTTCTCAGCCGAGTGTGAAGCGACCGGAATGAGACTCAGCACCTCCAAGTCCGAGTCCGTGGTTCTCTCCCGGAAAAGGGTGGACTGCCATCTCCGGGTTGGGGAGGAGACCCTGCCCCAAGTGGGAGGAGTTCAAGTACCTGGGAGTCTTGTTCACGAGTGAGGGAAGAGTGGATGGTGAGATCGGTGCGGCGTCTTCAGTAATGCGGACGCTGTATCGATCCGTTGTGGTGAAGAAGGAGCTGAGCCGGAAGGCAAAGCTCTCAATTTACCGGTCGATCTACGTTCCCATCCTCACTTATGGTCATGAGCTTTGGGTCATGATCGAAAGGACAAGATCACGGGTACAAGCGGCCCAAATGAGTTTCCGAAAAGGTCTCTCCCTTAGGGTGAGAAGCTCTGCCATCCGGGAGGAACTCAAAGTAAAGCCGCTGCTCCTCCACATGGAGAGGAGCCAATCGAGGGGGTTCGGGCATCTGGTCAGGTGTTTCAGGCCACAGGGAAGATTATGTCTCCCGAGTGGCCTGGGAACGCCTCGGGATCCCCCGGGAGGAGCTGGACGAAGTGGCTGGGGAGAGGGAAGTCTGGGCTTCCCTGCTTAGGCTGCTGCCCCCGCGACCCCACCTGGGATAAGCGGAAGAAGATGGATGGATGGCAGCTTTGGTCTGATGGAACACTTTTTATTATATCAATCTGGAACTTCACCCCACAGCAACATCCATTAAAAGACAATATTCATGGTTTTTACATTCCTGGTGACAGCAAGGTGGATTTGAAACCTGCACAAGACTCAAATGCACAAAAAAATGATGACAAAAAAACAACAAAAGTATTGCAACAGTCCCTGTTTTAAAAAAATGGCAGCTAGGATGGCGAACCTCTTTAGAAAACCTTATTTACAGCAAAGACTCCCGTGATGTTTGTGGGAGGGTCTTCAACTTGGGGCCAGTCAGAACTGCTCCAGCAGCTGTCGCAGGTAGGGCGCCTTGGCCAGCTGCCGGCTGGTCCTGGTCAGCTTGTAGAGGACCGGACAGTCCAGGGAGACGCAGGGCACGTGGCGCTCGCTGCAGCCGCTGCAGCTCCGGCACACCTGCAAGACACGCCGGGGTCACTGACCGCCTTCTAAGACCCTGGCTAGAGTCTGACCTCTGACCTTCAGCAGCTGGTCCTGCTCCTGCTCCCAGCGCCTCAGGTCCTGCTGGAGGACCACGGCCACGCGCTGGGGCTGCGAGCGGCAGGGGGCGCACACGCCCAGCGGGGTGAGGCGGTCGCAGGCGGGGCAGTGCAGGCTGGTGAAGTACTGGGAGATGGTGCCCTTCCTGCGCCCCTCCTCGCCACCGTAGACCGAGGGACAGGACGCCTTCTGGATCTGAGGGGGAGACCAGGACATGTAAGACCAGAGTCTT
Organism: Nerophis ophidion; assembly: GCF_033978795.1. NCBI lineage: Eukaryota > Metazoa > Chordata > Actinopteri > Syngnathiformes > Syngnathidae > Nerophis > Nerophis ophidion. The sequence goes on from NC_084613.1 coordinate 6,178,504, forward strand.
CACATAGCAGGATTACTCTTTAGGAAAACGTAAAGAAATGACTTTTTTCTTTTTGTTCTCTTGAAAATAATAATGCATCAAAATCAAGGTGGTGGATGATTGACATATTCACGACTTTAAAATATTTTTGGCATATTCAGCATTTTTGCCATAAAATACAATTTTCACCACAAAAAAAAGGCGTAAAACCAATTTAAAAATGTATAATTGACAAGATGGATCTTAAGTTGATCTAGAGCCAAACTGGTGGTGCAAAGAATCACTTTAATAAATATTCAAACACAGTGTTACTGTTCAAACAGTCTAATGTAAAAATATTAAATATACTTGTTAAACTTAAGAAAAAAAAGATGCCTCTTTTTACTTTTTTTTTTATAAATATGCCTCTTTTAAAAAAAATTAAAAAGCCTCTTTTTTCCCCCCAAATATGCCTCTTTTTACAAATATACATTTTTAAAATCCTCATTTTTCCCCTGAATATGCCTTTAAAAAAAGAACAATGCCTCATTTGACCCCAATATGTCTCTTTTTAAAAGTAAATATGTCTCTTTTTTTAAATATACCTCTTTTTTCCACAAATATGCCTCTTTTTTAAATATTTTTTAAGTCCCTATTCCCCCAAATATGCCTCTTTTTTAAATATACCTTTTTAAAAAAAAATTATTTTATCCCCAAATATGCTCTTTTAAAAACAAACTGCCTCTTTTTATGCCAATATATCTCTCTTTAAAATAATAATAATATATAAGACTGAAGTGTAGTGTGCTTGTATCTCCAGCAGAGGGTGCTGTTGCTCACCTCTTGACAACACCTCACCATTTACATCAGCGGCCTAAGTATTCATTAAAAACAAGGCCGAGATTTTATTTAACACTTATTTAGAAAATAAACCTGCACTTTAACCATGTGCTTCTGTGGCCTGCCACTAGATGGAGCCAAGTACCACATTTGGAGGACTCTGCCCCCCCAATGCATGTGTTCTTGTGTGTCCTCACCCTTGGTAAGTCCCGGTACCATTAAGTGTGCAAGTGTGTCCTCACCCTGGGCAGGTCCCGGTACCATTAAGTGTACAAGTGTGTCCTCACCCTGGGTAAGTCCTGGTACCATTAAGTGTACAAGTGTGTCCTCACCCTGGGTAAGTCCCGGTACCATTAAGTGTACAAGTGTGTCCTCACCCTGGGTAAGTCCCGGTACCATTAAGTGTGCAAGTGTGTCCTCACCCTTGGTAAGTTCCGGTACCATTAAGTGTGCAAGTGTGTCCTCACCCTGGGTAAGTCCCGGTACCATTAAGTGTGCAAGTGTGTCCTCACCCTGGGCAAGTCCCGGTACCATTAAGTGTACAAGTGTGTCCTCACCCTTGGTAAGTTCCGGTACCATTAAGTGTACAAGTGTGTCCTCACCCTGGGTAAGTCCCGGTACCATTAAGTGTGCAAGTGTGTCCTCACCCCGGGCAGGTCCCGGTACCATTAAGTGTACAAGTGTGTCCTCACCCTGGGCAGGTCCCGGTACCATTAAGTGTACAAGTGTGTCCTCACCCTGGGCAGGTCCCGGTACCATTAAGTGTACAAGTGTGTCCTCACCCTGGGTAAGTCCCGGTACCATTAAGTGTACAAGTGTGTCCTCACCCTTGGTAAGTCCCGGTACCATTAAGTGTACAAGTGTGTCCTCACCCTGGGTAAGTCCCGGTACCATTAAGTGTGCAAGTGTGTCCTCACCCTGGGCAGGTCCCGGTACCATTAAGTGTACAAGTGTGTCCTCACCCTGGGCAGGTCCCGGTACCATTAAGTGTACAAGTGTGTCCTCACCCTGGGTAAGTCCCGGTACCATTAAGTGTACAAGTGTGTCCTCACCCTTGGTAAGTCCCGGTACCATTAAGTGTACAAGTGTGTCCTCACCCTGGGTAAGTCCCGGTACCATTAAGTGTGCAAGTGTGTCCTCACCCTTGGTAAGTCCCGGTACCATTAAGTGTACAAGTGTGTCCTCACCCTGGGTAAGTCCCGGTACCATTAAGTGTACAAGTGTGTCCTCACCCTTGGTAAGTCCGGTACCATTAAGTGTACAAGTGTGTCCTCACCCTGGGTAAGTCCCGGTACCATTAAGTGTACAAGAGTGTCCTCACCCTGGGCAGGTCCCGGTACCATTAAGTGTACAAGTGTGTCCTCACCCTGGGTAAGTCCCGGTACCATTAAGTGTACAAGTGTGTCCTCACCCTGGGTAAGTCCCGGTACCATTAAGTGTACAAGTGTGTCCTCACCCTGGGTAAGTCCCGGTACCATTAAGTGTGCAAGTGTGTCCTCACCCTGGGTAAGTCCCGGTACCATTAAGTGTACAAGTGTGTCCTCACCCTGGGTAAGTCCCGGTACCATTAAGTGTGCAAGTGTGTCCTCACCCTGGGTAAGTCCCGGTACCATTAAGTGTGCAAGTGTGTCCTCACCCTGGGTAAGTCCCGGTACCATTAAGTGTACAAGTGTGTCCTCACCCTTGGTAAGTCCCGGTACCATTAAGTGTGCAAGTGTGTCCTCACCCTGCGTAAGTCCCGGTACCATTAAGTATGCAAGTGTGTCCTCACCCTGGGTAAGTCCCGGTACCATTAAGTGTACAAGTGTGTCCTCACCCTGGGTAAGTCCCGGTACCATTAAGTGTACAAGTGTGTCCTCACCCTGGGTAAGTCCCGGTACCATTAAGTGTACAAGTGTGTCCTCACCCTGGGTAAGTCCCGGTACCATTAAGTGTACAAGTGTGTCCTCACCCTGGGCAGGTCCCGGTACCATTAAGTGTACAAGTGTGTCCTCACCCTGGGTAAGTCCCGGTACCATTAAGTGTACAAGTGTGTCCTCACCCTGGGTAAGTCCCGGTACCATTAAGTGTACAAGTGTGTCCTCACCCTGGGTAAGTCCCGGTACCATTAAGTGTACAAGTGTGTCCTCACCCTTGGTAAGTCCCGGTACCATTAAGTGTACACGTGTGTCCTCACCCTGGGTAAGTCCCGGTACCATTAAGTGTACAAGTGTGTCCTCACCCTGGGTAAGTCCCGGTACCATTAAGTGTACAAGTGTGTCCTCACCCTGGGTAAGTCCCGGTACCATTAAGTGTACAAGTGTGTCCTCACCCTGGGTAAGTCCCGGTACCATTAAGTGTACAAGTGTGTCCTCACCCTGGGTAAGTCCCGGTACCATTAAGTGTACAAGTGTGTCCTCACCCTGGGTAAGTCCCGGTACCATTAAGTGTACAAGTGTGTCCTCACCCTGGGTAAGTCCCGGTACCATTAAGTGTACAAGTGTGTCCTCACCCTGGGTAAGTCCCGGTACCATTAAGTGTACAAGTGTGTCCTCACCCTGGGTAAGTCCCGGTACCAGCTGAAGACGTCCACACCGATGAGCTGGAAGACGCGTGCCAGGGGGGGCAGGATCTGCTTGGTGATGTAATACGTGGCGTTGAGGCGCAGACCGGGGTCCTGCAGGGCGTCCAGGGGCCGGCGCACCAGCTGGATGAGGGGTGTGGCGGGCGGCCCGCTTACCACCACGTATGGCACACGCTCGCCCACGCGCGGCTCCAGCCGGCGGTCGTACGCCATCATGCGCCTGGCGGGCAAGAGAACACGGTCACAGATGTTACCCCGGCTGGGTTGCTAGGCAACAAGGAATGTATTCCCCTTTCCTATTCAACGGTGTGGACATAAGTATTGGGACATTGGTCACACAGGAAGTGAGAAAAGGAGCAGCTGTTGAAAAACAGAATCCATCTCATTTCAGTGGGCTTTTAATGTTGGTGATTACACCAACCTGTTCAGTATCGTGGCCTCTGATTGGCCGAGCTTCACACAGCAGAACTCCATGTGAATAAAAGAGATTAAGGATGACTAAAACTTTTAACCTTTCAACACACACCTGGTGAGATATCAACACACACCTGGTGAGATATCAACACACACCTGGTGAGATATCAACACACACTTGGTGAAATATCAACACACATATGGTGAGATAACACACACCTGGTGAGATATCAACACACACCTGGTGAGATATCAACACACATTTGGTGAGATATCAACACACACCTGGTGAGATATCAACACACATTTGGTGAGATATCAACACACACCTGGTGAGATATCAACACACACTTGGTGAAATATCAACACACATATGGTGAGATATCAACACACACCTGGTGAGATATCAACACACACCTGGTGAGATATCAACACACATTTGGTGAGATATCAACACACATATGGTGAGATATCAACACACATATGGTGAGATATCAACACACATATGGTGAGATATCAACACACATATGGTGAGATATCAACACACATTTGGTGAGATATCAACACACATTTGGTGAGATATCAACACACATCTGGTGAGATAAAACATTTGGTGAGATATCAACACACATTTGGTGAGATATCAACACACATTTGATGAGATATCAACACACATCTGATGAGATATCAACACACTGGTGAGATATCAACACACACATGGTGAGATATCAACACACACATGGTGAGATATCAACACACATATGGTGGGATATCAACACACACCTGGTGAGATATCAACACACATCAGGTGAGATATCAACACACACCTGGTGAGATATCAACACACATTTGGTGAGATATCAACACACACCTGGTGAGATATCAACACACACCTGGTGAGATATCGACACACACTTGGTGAAATATCAACACACATATGGTGAGATATCAACACACACCTGGTGAGATATCGACACACATTTGGTGAGATATCAACACACACCTGGTGAGATATCAACACACACTTGGTGAAATATCAACACACACCTGGTGAGATATCAACACACACCTGGTGAGATATCAACACACATTTGGTGAGATATCAACACACATATGGTGAGATATCAACACACATATGGTGAGATATCAACACACACCTGGTGAGATATCAACACACATTTGGTGAGATATCAACACACATATGGTGAGATATCAACACACACCTGGTGAGATATTAACACACAACTGGTGAGATATCAACACATAGCTGCTGAGATATCCAACACACAGATGCTGAGATATCAACACACATCTGATGAGATATCAACACACTGGTGAGATATCAACACACACATGGTGAGATATCAACACATATATGGTGAGATATCAACACACATCTGATGAGATATCAACACACACCTGGTGAGATATCAACACACATTTGGTGAGATATCAACACACATATGGTGAGATATCAACACACATTTGGTGAGATATCAACACACATATGGTGAGATATCAACACACATATGGTGAGATATCAACACACATATGGTGAGATATCAACACACATTTGGTGAGATATCAACACACATTTGGTGAGATACCCAACACACACCTGGTGAGATATCAACACACATTTGATGAGATATCAACACACATCTGATGAGATATCAACACACTGGTGAGATATCAACACACACATGGTGAGATATCAACACATATATGGTGAGATATCAACACACATATGGTGGGATATCAACACACACCTGGTGAGATATCAACACACATCAGGTGAGATATCAACACACACATGGTGAGATATCAACACATATATGGTGAGATATCAACACACATATGGTGGGATATCAACACACACCTGGTGAGATATCAACACACACCTGGTGAGATATCAACACACATTTGGTGAGATATCAACACACACATGGTGAGATATCAACACACACCTGGTGAGATATCAACACACACCTGGTGAGATATCAACACACATTTGGTGAGATATCAACACACATTTGGTGAGATATCAACACACATCTGGTGAGATAAAACATTTGGTGAGATATCAACACACTTGGTGAGATATCAACACACATTTGGTGAGATATCAACACACATCTGGTGAGATATCAACACACATCTGGTGAGATATCAACACACACCTGGTGAGATATCAACACACATTTGATGAGATATCAACACACATCTGGTGAGATAAAACATTTGGTGAGATATCAACACACCTGGTGAGATATCAACACACTTGGTGAGATATCAACACACATTTGGTGAGATATCAACACACATTTGGTGAGATATCAACACACATTTGGTGAGATATCAACACACATTTGGTGAGATATCAACACACACCTGGTGAGATATCAACACACATTTGGTGAGATATCAACACACACATTTGGTGAGATATCAACACACAAATGGTGAGATATCAACACACATTTGGTGAGATATCAACACACACCTGGTGAGATATCAACACACATTTGGTGAGATATCAACACACATCTGGTGAGATAAAACATTTGGTGAGATATCCAACACACACCTGGTGAGATATCAGCACACACACCTGTCGAGATACCAACACACATTTGATGAAATATTCAACACACACACCTGGTGAGATATCAACACACATTTGATGAGATATCCCACACACACCTGGTGAGCTATCAGCACACACCTGGTGAGATAGCCAATACACACACCTGTTGAGATACCAACACGCACCTGGTGAGATACCCAACACACACCTAATGAGATACCAACACACAGCTGGTGAGATATCAACACACACCTGGTGAGATATCAACAGAACTGCTGAGATATCCAACACACACGTGCTGAGATATCAACACACATCTGCTGAGATATCAACACACACCAAGTGAGATATCAACACACACCTGGTGAGATACCCAACACACATTTCGTGAGATATTAACACACACACACACACACCTGTTGAGATATCAACAAACAGCTGGTAAGATATCCACACACACCTGGTGAGATATCAACACACACTCGGTGAGATATCTCACACACCTGGTGAGATATCAACACACATTCGGTGAGCTATCCAACACACCTGGTGATCAACACACTTTTGGTAAGACATCCAACACACACTTGGTGAGATATCAACACACAGCTGCTGAGCTATCCAACACACATTTGGTGAGATATCAGCACACACCTAGTGAGAAATTAGCACACCTGGTGAGATATCAACACACATTTGGTGAGATACCCAACACATATTTGGTGAGATACCAACACACATTTGGTGAGATATCAACACACATTTGGTGAGATATCAACACACATTTGGTGAGATATCAACACACATTTAGTGAGATATCAACACACACCTGGTGAGATATCAACACACACTTGGTGAGATATCCCACACACACCTGGTGAGATATCCCACACACCTGGTAAGATATCAACACACACACACCTGTTGAGATATCCAATACACACACCTGGTGAGATATCAACACACACCTGGTGAGACGTCCCACACACACTTGGTGAGATATCCCACATACACCTGTTGCGATCTCCCACACAAACCTGGTGAGATATCAACACACACTTGGTGAGATATCAACACACACTTGGTGAGATATCAACACACATTTGGTGAGATATCAACACACATTTGGTGAGATATCAACACACATTTGGTGAGATATCAACACACATTTGGTGTGATATCAGCACACATTTTGTGTGATATCAGCACACACCTAGTGAGAAATTAGCACACATCTGGTGAGATACCCAACACACATTTGGTGAGATATCAACACACACCTGGTGAGATATCAACACACACCTGGTGAGATATCAACACACACCTGGTGAGATATCAACACACACCTAGTAAGGTATCAACACACACCTGGTGAGATACCCAACACACCTTTGGTGAGATATCAGCACAGACCTAGTGAGAAACTAGCACACACCTGGTGAGATATCAACACACACCTGGTGAGATATCAACACACATTTGGTGAGATATCAACACACATTTGGTGAGATATCAACACACACATTTGGTGAGATATCAACACACAAATGGTGAGATATCAACACACATTTGGTGAGATATCAACACACACCTGGTGAGATATCAACACACATTTGGTGAGATATCAACACACATCTGGTGAGATAAAACATTTGGTGAGATATCCAACACACACCTGGTGAGATATCAGCACACATTTGGTGAGATATCAACACACATCTGGTGAGATAAAACATTTGGTGAGATATCCAACACACACCTGGTGAGATATCAACACACATTTGGTGAGATATCAACACACATCTGGTGAGATAAAACATTTGGTGAGATATCCAACACACACCTGGTGAGATATCAGCACACACACCTGTTGAGATATCCAACACACACACCTGTCGAGATACCAACACACATTTGATGAAATATTCAACACACACACCTGGTGAGATATCAACACACATTTGGTGAGATATCAACACACACATTTGGTGAGATATCAACACACACATTTGGTGAGATATCAACACACACCTGGTGAGATATCAACACACATTTGGTGAGATATCAACACACATCTGGTGAGATAAAACATTTGGTGAGATATCCAACACACACCTGGTGAGATATCAGCACACACACCTGTTGAGATATCCAACACACACACCTGTCGAGATACCAACACACATTTGATGAAATATTCAACACACACACCTGGTGAGATATCAACACACATTTGATGAAATATTCAACACACACACCTGGTGAGATATCAACACACATTTGATGAGATATCCCACACACACCTGGTGAGCTATCAGCACACACCTGGTGAGATACCCAACACACACCTAATGAGATACCAACACACAGCTGGTGAATTATCAACACACAGCTGGTGAGATATCAACACACAGCTGGTGAGATATCATCACAACTGCTGAGATATCCAACACACACCTGCTGAGATATCAACACACATCTGCTGAGATATCAACACACACCAAGTGAGATATCAACACACACCTGGTGAGATACCCAACACACATTTCGTGAGATATTAACACACACACACCTGTTGAGATATCAACAAACAGCTGGTAAGATATCCACACACACCTGGTGAGATATCAACACACACTCGGTGAGATATCTCACACACCTGGTGAGATATCAACACACATTCGGTGAGCTATCCAACACACCTGGTGATCAACACACTTTTGGTAAGACATCCAACACACACTTGGTGAGATATCAACACACAGCTGCTGAGCTATCCAACACACATTTGGTGAGATATCAGCACACACCTAGTGAGAAATTAGCACACACCTGGTGAGATATCAACACACATTTGGTGAGATACCCAACACACATTTGGTGAGATATCAACACACATTTGGTGAGATATCAACACACATTTGGTGAGATATCAACACACATTTGGTGAGATATCAACACACATTTGGTGAGATATCAACACACACCTGGTGAGATATCCCACACACACCTGGTGAGATATCCCACACACCTGGTAAGATATCAACACACACACACCTGTTGAGATATCCAATACACACACCTGGTGAGATATCAACACACACCTGGTGAGACGTCCCACACACACTTGGTGAGATATCCCACATACACCTGTTGCGATCTCCCACATAAACCTGGTGAGATATCAACACACATATGGTGAGATATCAACACACACTTGGTGAGATATCAACACACATTTGGTGAGATATCAACACACATTTGGTGAGATATCAACACACACTTGGTGAGATATCAACACACATTTGGTGAGATATCAACACACATTTGGTGAGATATCAACACACATTTGGTGAGATATCAACACACATTTGGTGTGATATCAGCACACATTTGGTGAGATATCAACACACATTTGGTGAGATATCAACACACATTTAGTGAGATATCAACACACACTTGGTGAGATATCCCACACACACCTGGTGAGATATCCCACACACCTGGCAAGATATCAACACACACACACCTGTTGAGATATCCCACACACCTGGTAAGATATCAACACACACACACCTGTTGAGATATCCAATACACACACCTGGTGAGACGTCCCACACACACTTGGTGAGATATCCCACATACACCTGTTGCGATCTCCCACACAAACCTGGTGAGATATCAACACACATTTGGTGAGATATCAACACACATTTGGTGAGATATCAACACACATTTGGTGAGATATCAACACACATTTGGTGAGATATCAACACACATTTGGTGAGATATCAACACACATATGGTGAGATATCAACACACATTTGGTGAGATATCAACACACATTTGGTGAGATATCAACACACATTTGGTGAGATATCAACACACATTTGGTGAGATATCAACACACATTTAGTGAGATATCAACACACACTTGGTGAGATATCCCACACACACCTGGTGAGATATCCCACACACCTGGCAAGATATCAACACACACACACCTGTTGAGATATCCCACACACCTGGTAAGATATCAACACACACACACCTGTTGAGATATCCAATACACACACCTGGTGAGACGTCCCACACACACTTGGTGAGATATCCCACATACACCTGTTGCGATCTCCCACACAAACCTGGTGAGATATCAACACACACTTGGTGAGATATCAACACACATTTGGTGAGATATCAACACACATTTGGTGAGATATCAACACACATTTGGTGAGATATCAACACACATTTGGTGAGATATCAACACACATTTGGTGAGATATCAACACACATATGGTGAGATATCAACACACATTTGGTGAGATATCAACACACATTTGGTGAGATATCAACACACATTTGGTGAGATATCAACACACATTTGGTGAGATATCAACACACATTTGGTGAGATATCAACACACATTTGGTGAGATATCAACACACACCTGGTGAGATATCAACACACACCTGGTGAGATATCAACACACACCTGGTGAGCTCCAAGGCAGGGACGCAGGCGCCGGGCCGGTAGGAGTCACTGCCCCTGTACTCCTTGGCGAAGGTGAGGTCCTGCATGCTGGCTCGGCCGTCCAGGACCTTCACAGACTGGCGCTGAACAAAGTGTTTGACCTGGCTGATGTCGCGCGTCTCAAAGAGCAGCTTGATGGAACGCTCCAGGATCTGAGGAGGAGCATGAAGGAATCATTAGGAGTAAAACCTGGTCTTCATGAAGGAACCATTAGAAGTAAAACCTGGTCTACATGAAGGAATCATTAGGAGTAAAACCTGGTCTACATGAAGGAACCATTAGAAGTAAAACCTGGTCTACATGAAGGAACCATTAGGGGTTAAACCTGGTCTACATGAAGGAACCATTAGAAGTAAAACCTGGTCTACATGAAGGAATCATTAAGAGTAAAACCTGGTCTACATGAAGGAATCATTAGGAGTAAAACCTGGTCTACATGAAGGAATCATTAGGAGTAAAACCTGGTCTACATGAAGGAATCATTAAGAGTAAAACCTGGTCTACATGAAGGAATCATTAGGAGTAAAACCTGGTCTACATGAAGGAATCATTAGGAGTAAAACCTGGTCTACATGAAGGAACCATTAGAAGTAAAACCTGGTCTACATGAAGGAACCATTTGAAGTAAAACCTGGTCTACATGAAGGAATCATTAAGAGTAAAACCTGGTCTACATGAAGGAATCATTAGGAGTAAAACCTGGTCTACATGAAGGAATCATTAGGAGTAAAACCTGGTCTACATGAAGGAATCATTAAGAGTAAAACCTGGTCTACATGAAGGAATCATTAGGAGTAAAACCTGGTCTACATGAAGGAACCATTAGAAGTAAAACCTGGTCTACATGAAGGAATCATTAGGAGTAAAACCTGGTCTACATGAAGGAACCATTAGAAGTAAAACCTGGTCTACATGAAGGAACCATTTGAAGTAAAACCTGGTCTACATGAAGGAACCATTTGAAGTAAAACCTGGTCTACATGAAGGAATCATTAGGAGTAAAACCTGGTCTACATGAAGGAACCATTAGAAGTAAAACCTGGTCTACATGAAGAAATCATTAGAAGTAAAACCTGGTCTACATGAACGAATCATTAGAAGTAAAACCTGGTCTACATGAAGGAATCATTAGGAGTAAAACCTGGTCTACATGAAGGAACCATTTGAAGTAAAACCTGGTCTACATGAAGGAATCATTAGGAGTAAAACCTGGTCTACATGAAGGAACCATTAGAAGTAAAACCTGGTCTACATGAACGAATCATTAGAAGTAAAACCTGGTCTACATGAAGGAACCAATAGAAGTAAAACCCGGTCTACATGAAGGAACCATTAGAAGTAAAACCTGGTCTACATGAAGAAATCATTAGAAGTAAAACCTGGTCTACATGAACGACTCATTAGAAGTAAAACCTGGTCTACATGAAAAAATCATTAGAAGTAAAACCTGGTCTACATGAAGGAACCATTAGGAGTAAAACCTGGTGTCCATGAACGACTCATTAGAAGTAAAACCTGGTCTACATGAACGACTCATTAGAAGTAAAACCTGGTCTACATGAAAAAATCATTAGAAGTAAAACTTGGTCTACACGAAGGAATCATTAGGAGTAAAACCTGGTCTACATGAAGGAATCATTAGAAGTAAAACCTGGTCTACATGAAGGAATACGATTTTCTTGCGTTTGAATGTTGTCAACCAAATTTTCTATATCAAATTATGCTGAAAATTTCTTTGGAACAAAGTTCAGAGTTTAAAATTAACTGTTAAAAAAACAAATTCAGTGTTTAAAAATTCAGTACAAAAAAATTCAGTTTAAAAAAATGAGAAAAAAAATTCTGTGTAAAATTATTCAGTGTATAAAAATTTGGTATAAATAAATTCAATTTGAAAAACTTCTCTGTATAAAAAATACAGCGTATACAAATTCAATATAAAAATTTTAGTGTAAATAAATTCAATGTCAAAAAATTCAGTGTAAAAAAATTCAGTATACACAAATTCAGTGAAAATAATTCAGTGTATGAAAATTAATTGTGAAAAAAAAAAAATAGGAATAAAAATTCAGTATGAAAAATTTCAGCGCGTAGAAATTCAGTGTATACAAATTCAGTGTAAATAAATTCAGGATAAAAATTTCAGTGTAAAATAAGTAAGGTTATTCAAATTCAGTGTAAAAAATGTAGGGTTTCTAAATTCAGTGTGAAAAAAAAAAACAGTGAGTAAAAATTCAGTGTAAAAAAACAGCGTATACAAATTCAGTATAAAAAAATTCAGTGTAAAAAAATTGAGCGTATAAAAATTCAGTGTAAAAATATAGCGTATACAGATTCGGTATTAAAAATTCAGTGTAAAAAATCATCCGTAAAAAAAAATAGCGTATACAAATTCAGGATAAAACATTCAGTGTAAAATAATTCAGTGTATAAAAATTCAGTGTAAAAAATGTAGAGATTACAAATTCAGTGTAAAAGAAATTCAGTCTAAAAATTCAGTGTAAAAAACATAAAAAAATCAGTGTAAAATAATTCAGTGTGTACGAATTCAGAGTAAATAAATTAAATGTAAAAAAAAATTCAGTGTATAAAAATTCACTGTAAAAAATGTAGCGTACACAAATTTAGTGTAAAAAAAACAGCATTTACAAAAAAAGTCAGTGTAAAATAATTCAGTGTGTACAAATTCAGAGTAAATAAATTAAATGTAAAAAAAAAAAATCAGTGTATAAAAATTCACTGTAAAAAATGTAGCGTATACAAATTTAGTGTAAAAAAAACATAGCGTATACAAAAAAATTCTGTGTAAAATAATTCAGTGTGTACAAATTCAGAGTAAATAAATTAAATGTAAAAAAAAATTCAGTGTAAAAAATGTAGCGTACACAAATTTAGTGTAAAAAAACAGCGTTTACAAAAAAATTCAGTGTAAAATAATTCAGTGTGTACAAATTCAGAGTAAATAAATTAAATATAAAAAAAAAAATTCAGTGTAAAAAATGTAGCATATACAAATTTAGCATAAAAAAACATAGCGTATACAAAAAAATTCTGTGTAAAATAATTCAGTGTGTACAAATTCAGAGCAAATAAATTAAATGTAAAAAAAAATTCAGTGTAAAAAATGTAGCGTATACAAATTTAGTGTAAAAAAAACAGCGTTTACAAAAAAATTCAGTGTAAAATAATTCAGTGTGTACAAATTCAGAGTAAATAAATTAAATGTAAAAAAAAATTCAGTGTAAAAAATGTAGCGTATGCAAATTTAGTGTAAAAAAAACATAGTATTTACAAAAAAAATCTGTGTAAAATAATTTACTGTACAAATTCAGAGTAAATAAATTAAATGTAAAAAAGAATTCAGTGCATAAAAATTCAGTGTAAAAAATATAGCGTATACAAATTTAGCGTAAAATTTTTTGGGTGAAAAATTCAGTGTAAAAAAAAAAAAAAAGCCGAGAAATTTGCAAAAATAATATTAATATGCACATATAATTATAAGCAAAATATATGCTGATTGTCAGAACATTAGGAGAAGATTTTAATATAATTATGATTTATTACTAAACTACAATGTGACACCTTATTTAGCACATCTGAAAAGCAGGTGCAAACTTCCACACACATCCTTGCATATTTGAACTGTCCACATTCAGCAACATCCTTTTATAATTTTATACCGCATGCCTGACGACTTTAGAGTCTGATTAAAACAAATTAAATTGATGCCTTTTGGTGCCTTCAAGTGTTTTTGTTTTGTTTTTTTCCACATCAAATACATGAACATATCTCCTGTATGAAAAATACTTCTTGAAGTATGCATTTTTAAGTACAGCCTCTCCTATCGAGCACACCTTCAACACTGGAAAAAAAATGGTTTCCTTTGTAAATGCCCATAAAAAGTGGTGCATGTCACCTCCATGTTTAAAAACACGACAAAACGCCACAAGTAGGAGCGTGACAACCTGGGCGTGCGGTAAATGAGTGTCTCCATGGTGATGCAAAATCATCATTCAAATAAGGTGCTATGCACTACTTTTCAATTATAATGCGGTCTTAGTCCATCACAGGCAATTTTGTAGTTTGCACTCGCTATTTAGCGCGTGGTATTTAGATCTGAGTGAATGAGGTCTTAAAGACAACAAAAGAGAGAACGTGTGTGTGCGTTGATGACAAAAGGAGAAGGAGAAGAGGTAAAAAAAAAAAAAGCAGACAAAGAGGAGGATGCGTTACCTTGGAAACGGCAGGACAGCCATCGCGGCGCACCGTCTCGATCCCCTTGGCATCGAACACAGGCTCCTTCTGGTCCAGACTCTCGTACATGTAGCCCACGTACCGCTTCTTGGTCTGCAGCACGCAGGGAAGGTACACCTGAAACGTGCACACACACACACAATTTAACACACAGGTTGTTGTGTGTGTGTGTGTGTGTGTGTGTGTGTGTACAGGGAATCCAGAAAGTATTGACAGTGCTTCACTTGTTCCATATTTAGTTTGGTCCTTAGTGTAATAAAGGCATTTTTTTTTGTCCTCAAAATTCTACTAACAATACCCCATAATGACAGAGTGAAAAATTTTTTTTTTCAATTTGCAAGTTTAAAAAAAAAACAACAACAAAGAAAGTACACGTACATATTTGTTTAAAGCGTTTGCTCAAAACTTACTCAATACATTGTTTTTTCATCCAGGATGTTTCTGTACATTGCTGCATTTATCTTTCCTTCTATCCTGACTAGTCTGTATGCAGGTGTGTGTACCTGTAGTAGTGTATGTATGTAAGTGTGTGTACCTGTAGTAGTGTATGTATGCAGGTGTGTGTACCTGTAGTAGTGCATGTATGCAGGTGTGTGTACCTGTAGTAGTGTATGTATGCAGGTGTGTGTACCTGTAGTAGTGTATGTATGCAGGTGTGTGTACCTGTAGTAGTGTATGTATGCAGGTGTGTGTACCTGTAGTAGTGTATGTATGCAGGTGTGTGTACCTGTAGTAGTGTATGTATGCAGGTGTGTGTACCTGTAGTAGTGTATGTATGCAGGTGTGTGTACCTGTAGTAGTGTATGTATGCAGGTGTGTGTACCTGTAGTAGTGTATGTATGCAGGTGTGTGTACCTGTAGTAGTGTATGTATGCGGGTGTGTGTACCTGTAGTAGTGTATGTATGCAGGTGTGTGTACCTGTAGTAGTGTATGTATGCAGGTGTGTGTACCTGTAGTAGTGTATGTATGCAGGTGTGTGTACCTGTAGTAGTGTATGTATGCAGGTGTGTGTACCTGTAGTAGTGTATGTATGCAGGTGTGTGTACCTGTAGTAGTGTATGTATGCGGGTGTGTGTACCTGTAGTAGTGTATGTATGCAGGTGTGTGTCCCTGTAGTAGTGTATGTATGCGGGTGTGTGTACCTGTAGTAGTGTATGTATGCAGGTGTGTGTACCTGTAGTAGTGTATGTATGCAGGTGTGTGTACCTGTAGTAGTGTATGTATGCAGGTGTGTGTACCTGTGGTAGTGTATGTATGCAGGTGTGTGTACCTGTAGTAGTGTTTGTATGCAGGTGTGTGTACCTGTAGTAGTGTATGTATGCTGGTGTGTGTACCTGTAGTAGTGTATGTATGCAGGTGTGTGTACCTGTAGTAGTGTATGTATGCAGGTGTGTGTACCTGTAGTAGTGTATGTATGCAGGTGTGTGTACCTGTAGTAGTGTATGTATGCAGGTGTGTGTACCTGTAGTAGTGTATGTATGCAGGTGTGTGTACCTGTAGTAGTGTATGTATGCAGGTGTGTGTACCTGTAGTAGTGTATGTATGCAGGTGTGTGTACCTGTAGTAGTGTATGTATGCAGGTGTGTGTACCTGTAGTAGTGTATGTATGCAGGTGTGTGTACCTGTAGTAGTGTATGTATGCAGGTGTGTGTACCTGTAGTAGTGTATGTATGCAGGTGTGTGTACCTGTAGTAGTGTATGTATGCAGGTGTGTGTACCTGTAGTAGTGTATGTATGCAGGTGTGTGTACCTGTAGTAGTGTATGTATGCAGGTGTGTGTACCTGTAGTAGTGTATGTATGCAGGTGTGTGTACCTGTAGTAGTGTATGTATGCAGGTGTGTGTACCTGTAGTAGTGTATGCATGCAGGTGTGTGTACCTGTAGTAGTGTATGTATGCAGGTGTGTACCTGTAGTAGTGTATGTATGCAGGTGTGTACCTGTAGTAGTGTATGTATGCAGGTGTGTGTACCTGTAGGAGTGTATGTATGCAGGTGTGTGTACCTGTAGTAGTGTATGTATGCAGGTGTGTGTACCTGTAGTAGTGTATGTATGCAGGTGTGTGTAACTGTAGTAGTGTATGTATGCAGGTGTGTGTACCTGTAGTAGTGTATGTATGCAGGTGTGTGTACCTGTAGTAGTGTATGTATGCAGGTGTGTGTACCTGTAGTAGTGTATGTATGCAGGTGTGTGTACCTGTAGTAGTGTATGTATGCAGGTGTGTGTACCTGTAGTAGTGTATGTATGCATGTGTGTGTACCTGTAGTAGTGTATGTATGCAGGTGTGTGTACCTGTAGTAGTGTATGTATGCAGGTGTGTGTACCTGTAGTAGTGTATGTATGCAGGTGTGTGTACCTGTAGTAGTGTATGTATGCAGGTGTGTGTACCTGTAGTAGTGTATGTATGCAGGTGTGTACCTGTAGTAGTGTATGTATGCAGGTGTGTGTACCTGTAGTAGTGTATGTATGCAGGTGTGTGTACCTGTAGTAGTGTATGTATGCAGGTGTGTGTACCTGTAGTAGTGTATGTATGCAGATGTGTGTACCTGTAGTAGTGTATGTATGCAGGTGTGTACCTGTAGTAGTGTATGTATGCAGGTGTGTGTACCTGTAGGAGTGTATGTATGCAGGTGTGTGTACCTGTAGTAGTGTGTGTATGCAGGTGTGTGTACCTGTAGTAGTGTATGTATGCAGGTGTGTGTACCTGTAGTAGTGTATGTATGCAGGTGTGTGTACCTGTAGTAGTGTATGTATGCAGGTGTGTGTACCTGTAGTAGTGTATGTATGCAGGTGTGTGTACCTGTAGTAGTGTATGTATGCAGGTGTGTGTACCTGTAGTAGTGTATGTACGCAGGTGTGTGTACCTGTAGGAGTGTATGTACGCAGGTGTGTGTACCTGTAGTAGTGTATGTATGCAGGTGTGTGTACCTGTAGTAGTGTATGTATGCAGGTGTGTGTACCTGTAGTAGTGTATGTATGCAGGTGTGTGTACCTGTAGTAGTGTATGTATGCAGGTGTGTGTACCTGTAGTAGTGTATGTATGCAGGTGTGTGTACCTGTAGTAGTGTATGTATGCAGGTGTGTGTACCTGTAGTAGTGTATGTATGCAGGTGTGTGTACCTGTAGTAGTGTATGTATGCAGGTGTGTGTACCTGTAGTAGTGTATGTATGCAGGTGTGTACCTGTAGTAGTGTATGTATGCAGGTGTGTGTACCTGTAGTAGTGTATGTATGCAGGTGTGTGTACCTGTAGTAGTGTATGTATGCAGGTGTGTGTACCTGTAGTAGTGTATGTATGCAGATGTGTGTACCTGTAGTAGTGTATGTATGCAGGTGTGTACCTGTAGTAGTGTATGTATGCAGGTGTGTGTACCTGTAGGAGTGTATGTATGCAGGTGTGTGTACCTGTAGTAGTGTGTGTATGCAGGTGTGTGTACCTGTAGTAGTGTATGTATGCAGGTGTGTGTACCTGTAGTAGTGTATGTATGCAGGTGTGTGTACCTGTAGTAGTGTATGTATGCAGGTGTGTGTACCTGTAGTAGTGTATGTATGCAGGTGTGTGTACCTGTAGTAGTGTATGTATGCAGGTGTGTGTACCTGTAGTAGTGTATGTACGCAGGTGTGTGTACCTGTAGGAGTGTATGTACGCAGGTGTGTGTACCTGTAGTAGTGTATGTATGCAGGTGTGTGTACCTGTAGTAGTGTATGTATGCAGGTGTGTGTACCTGTAGTAGTGTATGTATGCAGGTGTGTGTACCTGTAGTAGTGTATGTATGCAGGTGTGTGTACCTGTAGTAGTGTATGTATGCAGGTGTGTGTACCTGTAGTAGTGTATGTATGCAGGTGTGTGTACCTGTAGTAGTGTATGTATGCAGGTGTGTGTACCTGTAGTAGTGTATGTATGCAGGTGTGTGTACCTGTAGTAGTGTATGTATGCGGGTGTGTGTACCTGTAGTAGTGTATGTATGCAGGTGTGTGTACCTGTAGTAGTGTATGTATGCAGGTGTGTGTACCTGTAGTAGTGTATGTATGCAGGTGTGTGTACCTGTAGTAGTGTATGTATGCAGGTGTGTGTACCTGTAGTAGTGTATGTATGCAGGTGTGTGTACCTGTAGTAGTGTATGTATGCAGGTGTGTGTACCTGTAGTAGTGTATGTATGCAGGTGTGTGTACCTGTAGTAGTGTATGTATGCAGGTGTGTGTACCTGTAGTAGTGTATGTACGCAGGTGTGTGTACCTGTAGTAGTGTATGTACGCAGGTGTGTGTACCTGTAGGAGTGTATGTATGCAGGTGTGTGTACCTGTAGTAGTGTATGTATGCAGGTGTGTGTACCTGTAGTAGTGTATGTATGCAGGTGTGTGTACCTGTAGTAGTGTATGTATGCAGGTGTGTGTACCTGTAGTAGTGTATGTATGCAGGTGTGTGTACCTGTAGTAGTGTATGTATGCAGGTGTGTGTACCTGTAGTAGTGTATGTATGCAGGTGTGTGTACCTGTAGTAGTGTATGTATGCGGGTGTGTGTACCTGTAGTAGTGTATGTATGCAGGTGTGTGTACCTGTAGTAGTGTATGTATGCAGGTGTGTGTACCTGTAGTAGTGTATGTATGCGGGTGTGTGTACCTGTAGTAGTGTATGTATGCAGGTGTGTGTACCTGTAGTAGTGTATGTATGCAGGTGTGTGTACCTGTAGTAGTGTATGTATGCAGGTGTGTGTACCTGTAGTAGTGTATGTATGCAGGTGTGTGTACCTGTAGTAGTGTATGTATGCGGGTGTGTGTACCTGTAGTAGTGTATGTATGCAGGTGTGTGTACCTGTAGTAGTGTATGTATGCAGGTGTGTGTACCTGTAGTAGTGTATGTATGCGGGTGTGTGTACCTGTAGTAGTGTATGTATGCGGGTGTGTGTACCTGTAGTAGTGTGTGTATGCGGGTGTGTGTACCTGTAGTAGTGTATGTATGCAGGTGTGTGTACCTGTAGTAGTGTATGTATGCAGGTGTGTGTACCTGTAGTAGTGTATGTATGCAGGTGTGTGTACCTGTAGTAGTGTATGTATGCAGGTGTGTGTACCTGTAGTAGTGTATGTATGCAGGTGTGTGTACCTGTAGTAGTGTATGTATGCAGGTGTGTGTACCTGTAGTAGTGTATGTATGCAGGTGTGTACCTGTAGTAGTGTATGTATGCAGGTGTGTACCTGTAGTAGTGTATGTATGCAGGTGTGTGTACCTGTAGTAGTGTATGTATGCAGGTGTGTGTACCTGTAGTAGTGTATGTATGCAGGTGTGTGTACCTGTAGTAGTGTATGTATGCAGGTGTGTGTACCTGTAGTAGTGTATGTATGCAGGTGTGTGTACCTGTAGGAGTGTATGTATGCAGGCGTGTGTACCTGTAGTAGTGTATGTATGCAGGTGTGTGTACCCGTAGTAGTGTATGTATGCAGGTGTGTGTACCTGTAGGAGTGTATGTATGCAGGTGTGTGTACCTGTAGTAGTGTATGTATGCAGGTGTGTGTACCTGTAGGAGTGTATGTATGCAGGTGTGTGTACCTGTAGTAGTGTATGTATGCGGGTGTGTGTACCTGTAGTAGTGTATGTATGCAGGTGTGTGTACCTGTAGTAGTGTATGTATGCAGGTGTGTGTACCTGTAGTAGTGTATGTATGCAGGTGTGTGTACCTGTAGTAGTGTAGGTATGCAGGTGTGTGTACCTGTAGTAGTGTATGTATGCAGGTGTGTGTACCTGTAGTAGTGTATGTATGCGGGTGTGTGTACCTGTAGTAGTGTATGTATGCGGGTGTGTGTACCTGTAGTAGTGTATGTATGCGGGTGTGTGTACCTGTAGTAGTGTATGTATGCAGGTGTGTGTACCTGTAGTAGTGTATGTATGCAGGTGTGTGTACCTGTAGTAGTGTATGTATGCAGGTGTGTGTACCTGTAGTCGTGTATGTATGCAGGTGTGTGTACCTGTAGTAGTGTATGTATGCAGGTGTGTGTACCTGTAGTAGTGTATGTATGCAGGTGTGTGTACCTGTAGTAGTGTATGTATGCAGGTGCGTGTACCTGTAGTAGTGTATGTATGCGGGTGTGTGTACCTGTAGTAGTGTATGTATGCGGGTGTGTGTACCTGTAGTAGTGTATGTATGCGGGTGTGTGTACCTGTAGTAGTGTATGTATGCAGGTGTGTGTACCTGTAGTAGTGTATGTATGCAGGTGTGTGTACCTGTAGTAGTGTATGTATGCGGGTGTGTGTACCTGTAGTAGTGTATGTATGCAGGTGTGTGTACCTGTAGTAGTGTATGTATGCAGGTGTGTGTACCTGTAGTCGTGTATGTATGCAGGTGTGTGTACCTGTAGTAGTGTATGTATGCAGGTGTGTGTACCTGTAGTAGTGTATGTATGCAGGTGTGTGTACCTGTAGTAGTGTATGTATGCAGGTGTGTGTACCTGTAGTAGTGTATGTATGCAGGTGTGTGTACCTGTAGTAGTGTATGTATGCAGGTGTGTACCTGTAGTAGTGTATGTATGCAGGTGTGTGTACCTGTAGTAGTGTATGTATGCAGGTGTGTGTACCTGTAGTAGTGTATGTATGCAGGTGTGTGTACCTGTAGTAGTGTATGTATGCAGGTGTGTGTACCTGTAGTAGTGTATGTATGCGGGTGTGTGTACCTGTAGTAGTGTATGTATGCGGGTGTGTGTACCTGTAGTAGTGTATGTATGCGGGTGTGTGTACCTGTAGTAGTGTATGTATG
Organism: Nerophis ophidion; assembly: GCF_033978795.1. Lineage (NCBI taxonomy): Eukaryota > Metazoa > Chordata > Actinopteri > Syngnathiformes > Syngnathidae > Nerophis > Nerophis ophidion. Next base: position 6,200,397 of record NC_084613.1, read on the forward strand.
CGGGTGTGTGTGCCTGTAGTAGTGTATGTATGCGGGTGTGTGTACCTGTAGTAGTGTATGTATGCAGGTGTGTGTACCTGTAGTAGTGTATGTATGCAGGTGTGTGTACCTGTAGTAGTGTGTGTATGCAGGTGTGTGTACCTGTAGTAGTGTATGTATGCAGGTGTGTGTACCTGTAGTAGTGTATGTATGCAGGTGTGTGTACCTGTAGTAGTGTATGTATGCAGGTGTGTGTACCTGTAGTAGTGTATGTATGCAGGTGTGTGTACCTGTAGTAGTGTATGTATGCAGGTGTGTGTACCTGTAGTAGTGTATGTATGCAGGTGTGTGTACCTGTAGTAGTGTATGTATGCAGGTGTGTGTACCTGTAGTAGTGTATGTATGCAGGTGTGTGTACCTGTAGTAGTGTATGTATGCAGGTGTGTGTCCCTGTAGTAGTGTATGTATGCAGGTGTGTGTACCTGTAGTAGTGTATGTATGCAGGTGTGAGTACCTGTAGTAGTGTATGTATGCAGGTGTGTGTACCTGTAGTAGTGTATGTATGCAGGTGTGTGTACCTGTAGTAGTGTATGTATGCAGGTGTGTGTACCTGTAGTAGTGTATGTATGCAGGTGTGTGTACCTCTAGTAGTGTATGTATGCAGGTGTGTGTACCTGTAGTAGTGTATGTATGCAGGTGTGTGTACCTCTAGTAGTGTATGTATGCAGGTGTGTGTACCTGTAGTAGTGTATGTATGCAGGTGTGTGTACCTGTAGTAGTGTATGTATGCAGGTGTGTGTACCTGTAGTAGTGTATGTATGCAGGTGTGTGTACCTGTAGTAGTGTATGTATGCAGGTGTGTGTACCTGTAGTAGTGTATGCATGCAGGTGTGTGTACCTGTAGTAGTGTATGCATGCAGGTGTGTGTACCTGTAGTAGTGTATGTATGCAGGTGTGTGTACCTGTAGTAGTGTATGTATGCAGGTGTGTGTACCTGTAGTAGTGTATGTATGCAGGTGTGTGTACCTGTAGTAGTGTATGTATGCAGGTGTGTGTACCTGTAGTAGTGTATGTATGCAGGTGTGTGTACCTGTAGTAGTGTATGTATGCAGGTGTGTGTACCTGTAGTAGTGTATGTATGCAGGTGTGTGTACCTGTAGTAGTGTATGTATGCAGGTGTGTGTACCTGTAGTAGTGTATGTATGCAGGTGTGTGTACCTGTAGTAGTGTATGTATGCAGGTGTGTGTACCTGTAGTAGTGTATGTATGCAGGTGTGTGTATCTGTAGTAGTGTATGTATGCAGGTGTGTGTACCTGTAGTAGTGTATGTATGCAGGTGTGTGTATCTGTAGTAGTGTATGTATGCAGGTGTGTGTACCTGTAGTACACAAGAGCGCTGCACACATTAAATGTGTATTGTGTGTCCGTGACGACATACCTTCTCAAATTTGAGCTTGACAGGTTTCGGGTTGGTTGCAGTCACGGCCTCAGCCATCTCCTGACCAATTTTGAAGGCTTGTTCTTTGGTGGCGCCTTTCAACAACACAAACATGCTGCAAAACACAAAGTGTCCGAATAATTGTATATAAGCGATCGCACAACTTTGTGTTTGCATGATTTCAGTTCGCACCTGTGTAATGTAATCAGAAAATTGTTTATAACTGAGTGCAACAGCTGTTTATGACCACCTCCCCTTAGGAGCAGCTGTGTAATGTAATCAGAAAATGGTTTATGACTGAGTGCAACAGCTGTTTATGACCACCTCCCCTTAGGAGCAGCTGTGTAATGTAATCCGAAAATTGTTTATGACGGAGTGCAACAGCTGTTTATGACCACCTCCCCTTAGGAGCAGCTGTGTAATGTAACGCCGTGGTCCCCAACCAAAATCAAAATCAAATTTTTGGGGGATTTTTTAATTTTTTTTTTAATTAAATCAACATAAAAAACACAATATACACTTACAATTAGTGCACCAACCACAAAAAACTCCCTTTTTCATGACGAAGAAAAAAAAAGAAAAAAAAAGGAATTTGTTTACAAAGTGGTGACCCTCGCCCCATCCTTGTTTGTGAATTACTTAGCATTTTTTGGGAAGCTGCTTTTATACCCAATCATGGCACCCACCTGTTCCCAATTAGCCTGCACACCTGTGGGATGTTCCAAATAAGTGTTTGATGAGCGTTCCTCAACTTTATCCGTATTTATTTCCACCGACATGAGAGCCTGTTTCAGGGTTACGATATTTTTTTTATTTTTCAATAAGTCTCCCAGTTGCTTTCCAGCGATTGTCTTTTTCTCTTTCGTTCTCGCTCGCGCTCTGGCTCCGGCTCCAACCCCGTCCCTCCTCCCGGCTGCTGCTTATAACAGAGCGACGGGTGATCGGATAACCAGGCCCAGGTGGGCCGTCTACGCACCTGTCGCTGATTTCGAGGCCGGTCCTGGCAAAACCCCGCTTCGCTGCAGGCCCGCAGGCCACGCCCCTCCGCAGTTAGCTTCAGAATATCCCGTTTTTATCGTCTTTGGTATGACTCAAAACCTACCAAAATTAATCTGTTATAAAAAAAATATGACTAAAAATGTAATCATATTTGTTTTGCTTTTAATGGTTTTTTAATCACTTTGTCCATCTCATGTTATTATTCGTCTCTCCTCCGACCATTACGAGTATGTGCACATGGACCACGGCCGATTATACGGTTTAGAATGACACCATTTGGCACCAAACCACCACCACAAAACCCAAAAGCATTGAAGTTGTCACCTTGTGTAAAAGGTAAATTAAAAAAGGTATACAACAAATCCTTTTCAACTTATATTCAATTGAATAGACTGCAAATACAAGATATTTCATGTTCACACTGAGAAACTTTGGTATTTTTTGCAAATATTAGCTCATTTGGAATTTGATGCCTGCAACATGTTTCAAAAAAAAGCTGGCACAAGTGGCAAAAAAGAGTGAGAAAGTTGAGGAATGCTCGTCAAAAACTCATTTGTAGACTCTAGCCTTTAAATAGACCTCCTTTTTAGACTAGTTGATCTGCCGCTTCTTTTCTTTCTCCTATGTCCCCCACCTCCCTTGTGGAGGGGGTCCGGTCTGATGACCATGGATGAAGTACTGGCTGTCCAGAGTCGGGACCCAGGATGGACCGCTCGCCTGTGTATCGGTTGGGGACATCTCTACGCTGCTGATCCGCCTCCGCTTGAGATGGTTTCCTGTGGACGGGACTCTCGCTGCCGTCTTGGATCCGCTTTGAACTGAACTCTCGCGGCTGTGTCGGAGCCACTATGGATTGAACTTTCACAGTATCATGTTAGACCCGCTCGACATCCATTGCTTTCTGTCCCCTAGAGGGGGGGGGTTGCCCACATCTGAGGTCCTCTCCAAGGTTTCTCATAGTCAGCATTGTCACTGGCGTCCCACTGGATGTGAATTCTCCCTGCCCACTGGGTGTGAGTTTTCCTTGCCCTTTTGTGGGTTCTTCCGAGGATGTTGTAGTCGTAATGATTTGTGCAGACCTTTGAGACATTTGTGATTTGGGGCTATATAAATAAACATTGATTGATTGATTGATTGATCCTTTTTTCTACCGCACTTGTTCAAGAAATTGCATGATTTATTTTATTTTATTTTTTTTAGGGCTTGCCCTCCTGGGGGTTCTTCAGACCACCGAGCACCGACATGAGAGCCTGTTTCAGGGTTACGATATTTTTTTTATTTTTCAATAAGCCTCCCAGTTGCTTTCCAGCGATTGTCTTTTTCTCTTTTGTTCTCGCTCGCGCTCTGGCTCCGGCTTCAACCCCGTCTCTCCTCCCGGCTGCTGCTTATAACAGAGCGACGGGTGATCGGATAACCAGGCCCAGGTGGGCCGTCTACGCACCTGTCGCTGATTTCGAGGCCGGTCCTGGCAAAACCCCGCTTCGCTGCAGGCCCGCAGGCCACGCCCCTCCACACTTAGCTTCAGAATATCAACGTTACCCCCAATTATTTACTTTTTTTTTTTTTTTAATTGATCTCAACTCTGTACACTGCTGCTGGAATTTTAATTTTCCTGAAGGAATCAATAAAGTACTATCTATCTATCTGTTATTACAAAGAATACGAGACCTATTATACTCTAGTAATGTTGGTCTTACTTCAAAATGCACGTGTTTAGTGTTGAAAAAAAAAAAATGCTATGGCTCTTACGGAAATACATTTGAAAATATTTGGATTCTCGGCTCTCGCAGGTAAAAAAGGTTCCCGACCTAAGCCCAGGACAAGAAAGAGAGGACTGTACCTGTCGGTGTCTCCGTACACAACCCGCGCTCCCCATTTCTTGGTGTCGTTGACCAGCTTGATGGCTCTCTCCAGCGTCTCCCTGGCTTTGTGGACGATGCTGTCCCCCACCTGGAGAGCGACAGAATCCAGACGTGAGGCGCGGGCCTCACACTTCCTGCTTGCGGGACTCACCTCCACGCTGGGCATGCGCCCCGAGTAGTTGGCGGCGGTGTAGCCGAAGGTGACGTTGGCGATGAGTTTGAGTCCCAGCTGACGGGCGTCCAGCAGCTTGGTGAGCGCTTTGTCCTGCTTGTAGGCTCTCATGGACTGCTTGACCATGATGCGCGTCTGCAGGATTTCTTCCAGCATGCTGGGGAGGACGCCTTTACGCACCGAGGCCTGCAAGTCCACATAAAACCAGACACTCTTTTCATATTTACTGCTGACTTGGAGCAGCAACGTGCCGAGAACCGAGCTAAAAGTCCTGCTCAAAAGTGTACGTCCACTATAAAGAACATGATGTCATGGCCGTCTTGACTTTCCAATCATCAATCTCCGCCAAGACGCCACTTTGGTCACTTGATTGACATCAAAGGTGGGTACACAGGACCCCGAGAACACACTAATGGATTATTTATAAAAACATTTGATTTAAAACTACCAGATCTCATCCAACTCAAGACTGCCCAAATGATTTATAAAGCAAGTAAAGATTTACTTCCAACAGAAGATTTTTACAAAGAGAAGGGAATTATAATTTAAGAGGAGAACTACTTTTTAAGATCCAATATTGTAGAACAACGCAGAAACGAATGAGTATAACAATAGCAGGGGTTAAAATATGGAACTGTTTAAAGGATGAAATAAAACACAGCACCAACATAAACCAGTTTAAAAAGCTTTTTAAATCATTTATTATTAGTAAATATAAGAAAGAAGAGCAAACATTGTTTTAGAAAGACAATAATATATAATATGTATATAAATACAATTTAGGATTTCATAATTATACATATAGGTTATATTAAAATGTATATATTACCACTTTATATGGAATTTAAATGAATTGTGTATGTATAATGTATGTATGTATGTGTGTATATGTGTATGTATATGTATATATATATATATGTGTGTGTATGTATGTATGTGTATATGTATATATATATGTGTGTGTATGTATATGTATATATATATATATATAAGTGTACAAATGTATATGTTTGATTTAAATGTTAAACTATGTATATGAGACGTGTGCTACATATATGTTGCTTATATATTGTTTAAAAAAAAAAAAAGTAATATAAGTGAAGCATGTTTTAGATTTTATATATTTTGAAGCTTGTTCTTGTTGTGATGGGGTAGGTTTATATAAGCGTTGCTTCAACCTACACCCTTTCGGCTCAATCATTGCTCAAATGAGTGTTTTTTGTTTTTTTTTGTTTTTTGTTTTTCTTTTCTTGTTGTTGTTCTTTGTTTTATGTGAAGATTGCCGAAATAAAATACATTGATTGATGAAAGGTGGGTAGTAACGCGCTACATTTACTTGAGTAACTTTTGGTATAAATCGTACTTTTACGAGTAGTTTTTATGCGACATACTTTTACTTGAGTATATTTATAGAGAAGAAACGCTACTTTTACTCCCCTCCATTTATCTACATTCAGCTCGCTACTCGCTACTTTTTTTTAATCGATCTATTCATGTTTGTTTTGGTTCATGACAGAGCTTCAAAGTAGAATCCACACATTAGATTGGATTAGATAGTAGATAGTACTTTATTTATTCCGTCAGGAAAATTAAAATTTTCAGCACAATCCCATTCAAGTTTAGACAAACATTACAGGGAGACAGAACAGGATCGCTGACGGGTCTGCCGGCTTCCAGCGCCCCTTACAAAAAAGATGAGATAAAGGTAAACAAAGGGGGTATTTATTGCCACCTTTCCCAACTTCTTTGTCACGTGTTGCTGGCATCAAATCCTAAAGTTACTGATTATTTGTAAACAAAACTACATAAAACAAGAATGGGAAAGAATTCCACTTTCAAAGCTTCGACAATTAGTTTCCTCAGTTCCCAAACGTTTATTGAGTGTTGTTAAAAGAAAAGGTGATGTAACACAGTGGTGAACATGCCCTTTCCCAACTACTTTGGCACGTGTTGCAGCTATGAAATTCTAAAGTTAATGATTATTTGCGGGCTTCACAGTGGCAGAGGGGTTAGTGCGTCTGCCTCACAATACGAAGTTCCTGCAGTCCTGGGTTCAAATCCAGGCTCGGGATCTTTCTGTGTGGAGTTTGCATGTTCTCCCCGTGAATGCGTGGGTTCCCTCCGGGTACTCCGGCTTCCTCCCACTTCCAAAGACATGCACCTGGGGATAGGTTGATTGGCAACACTAAAAATTGGCCCTAGTGTGTGAATGTGAGTGTGAATGTTGTCTGTCTATCTGTGTTGGCCCTGCGATGAGGTGGCGACTTGTCCAGGGTGTACCCCGCCTTCCGCCCGATTGTAGCTGAGATAGGCGCCAGCGCCCCCGCGACCCCGAAAGGGAATAAGCGGTAGAAAATGGGATGGGATGGGGGATGATTATTTGCCCAAAAAAAATAGTTTATCAGTTTGAACATCAAATATGTTGTCTTTGTAGCATATTCAACTGAATATGGGTTGAAATTTATTAGCAAATCATTGTATTCTGTTTATATTTACATCTAACACAATTTCCCAACTCATATGGAAACGGGGTTTGGAAGTAAGTAAACAACTGGTGTAACGAAAGGATGCAGATTTAAATGGTGCACTGGTAAGTGTGTTTACTATATGGATTAGTAACAATATCACTGCAAAGACTTTCAAAATGTGCACTTAATTCTTACTATACTCACTGTCACCACGTTTTGAGCAAATCAATGTCTTGCAGTTTAGTAAAACCTTTTAAAAAAAAACTTCCTGTGTGACAAATTGCCTTTGTAGCCAAATATTGTGGTTTTTTATTTATGCAATCAAATAACTTGTGATTAGTCACGATTAAACAAAGTTAAAGTAGCAATGATAGTCACACACACACTAGGTGTGGCGAAATTAATCTCTGCATTTGATCCATCACCCTTGTTCACCCCCTGGGAGGTGATCAAAAGAAGATTAAAATAAAATTTAAAAAATCGGTCTTTGCCTGGGCCCTGGGGAGGAGGTGCAGACTGAGGCCAAGGGGAAAAAAAAAAAAAAAAAAAAACCTCATAACCATGGCACACATCCCTCTTCCATGTGTGTAAGAGGGAAACATCAAACATCAACATCATGCCTGCCTTTCACCAATCAAATGCAGTCACTGGTGACGTTGGACCAATCAAACAGAGCCGGGCGGTCACATGACCCGACTTAAACATGTTGAAAAACGTATTGGGGTGTTACCATTTAGATTAGATTAGATTAGATAGTACTTTATTTATTCCGTCAGGAGAGTTCCTTCAGGAAAATTAAAATTTTCAGCACAATCCCATTCAAGTTTAGACAAACATTACAGGGAGACAGAACAGGATCGCTGACGGGTCTGCCCGGCTTCCAGACCCCCCTTACAAAAAAGATGAGATAAAGGTAAACAAAGGGGGGGGGGTTGGGGGGGGGGGGGGAAATAGAAGATTAAAATAAAATTTAAAAAATCGGTCTTTGCCTGGGCCCTGGGGAGGAGGTGCAGACTGAGGCCAAGGGGGAAAAAAAAACAAAAAAAAAACCTCATAACCATTGCACACATCCCTCTTCCATGTGTGGAAGAGGGAAACATCAAACATCAACATCATGCCTGCGTTTCACCAATCAAATGCAGTCACTGGTGACGTTGGACCAATCAAACAGAGCCGGGCGGTCACATGACCCGTTTTATACAAGTTGAAAAACGTATTGGGGTGTTACCATTTAGATTAGATTAGATTAGATAGTACTTTATTTATTCCGTCAGGAGAGTTCCTTCAGGAAAATTAAAATTTTCAGCACAATCCCATTCAAGTTTAGACAAACATTACAGGGAGACAGAACAGGATCGCTGACGGGTCTGCCCGGCTTCCAGCGCCCCCTTACAAAAAAGATGAGATAAAGGTAAACAAAGGGGGGGGGGAGAAAAAAATAGAAGATTAAAATAAAATTTAAAAAATCGGTCTTTGCCTGGGCCCTGGAGAGGAGGTGCAGACTGAGGCCAAGGGGGAAAAAAAACAAAAAAAAAAAACCTCATAACCATGGCACACATCAAACATCAACATCATGCCTGCGTTTCACCAATCACATGCAGTCACTGGTGACGTTGGACCAATCAAACAGAGCCGGGCGGTCACATGACCCGACTTAAACAAGTTGACAAACTTATTGGGGTGTTACCATTTAGTGGTCAATTGTACGGAATATGTACTGTACTGTGCAATCTACTAATAAAAATATCAATCAATCAATCAATCAAAAGCCTAAAGACTGATCGCACAGTTCCTGTCTTCACAATAAAAGCGCCGCTCCATCGCGCCTGCGCTAACAAAATAAGAGTCTCCGAAAGCCAGCACAAACAAACTAGCAAGCTACGGAGTTTGCCGCCAATGTATTTCTTGTAAAGTGTATAAAAACGAATATGGAAGCTGGACAAATAAGATGCCAAAAACCAACGACTTTCATGTGGTATTAAACAGAAAAGAGGAACTTTTTTTCTCCTCCATTTGAAAACGTGGACATTATCAGCACTATACTGTCTGATTCCAATCAATGCAAGTCATCAGAATCAGGTAACTTATATCAACTTATATTCTTGTCTTCATGAAAGATAGGAATCTATATGTTAAACATGCATGTATATTCATTAAAACACCTTCAACATGTCAACAAAAACGGCAAAATAAATAAATATAAATTATATACTGTATATATAAATGTATGTATATATATATATATATTGTATATATGATATATGTATATATGAGGTAGATCACCTCGACTTGGTCATTTATTAAGTAATTGATAAACGTTGAAAAACTTATTGGGGTTTTACCATTTAGTGGTCAATTGTAGGGAATATGTACTGTACTGTGCAATCTACTAATAAAAGTATCAATCAATCAATCAATCAAATCAATGAATGCCTACTGAGCCTATGGTGCTGTTAAGTTATTGTGGCTCAATGTGCCATTTTTTATTTTATTTTAATGTACTATTATTTAATATATATTATTGTTTTAGTTGCTTAAGAGATATTCCTGGCTCTGAATTTGCTCATTGCTATTTTTTATGTTTTTGTGCATTACTAGTTGCCGTAATCAGGTTACTCATCAGTACTTGAGTAGTTTTTTCACAACATACTTTTTACTTTTACTCAAGTAAATATTTGGGTGACTACTCCTTACTTTTACTTGAGTAATACATCTCTAAAGTAACTGTACTCTTACTTGAGTACAATTTCCGGCTACTTTACCCACCTCTGATTGACATTCACGCCACCCCGAGGGTCTTGTCTTGACAAAGCTTCCGAACTATGGGAGATCGGGCTTTACCCTCCGCCGCACTGAGTCTGTCGAACGCTCCGGTATAGCTCGGTTGGTAGAGCGGCCGTGTCAGCAACTTGAGGGTTGCAGGTTCGGCCGTTGTGTCCTTGGGCAAGACACTTTACCCACCTGCTCCCAGTGCCACCCACACTGGTTTAAACGTAACTGAGATATTGGGTTTCACTATGTAAAAACGCTTTGAGTCACTTGAGAAAAGCGCTGTATAAATATAATTCACTTCCCTGACCACCTGAGGGCACCACAGACTGTGGATGCTTTTAAAAAAAGATCTTTTTTTTTTTTTAGATATATGTGTGCTAGTTGTAGCTAATAGGGTGTTTCAGTTTTCATTTTTGTATTATTTATTTTACTTGTTGGGGGGCAGCTATTTGTGGTTCTAGCGTTGTTTTGTTTTTGTGTTTTTTTTAAATGCACTGTAGCACTTGGAGGTTGTTTGCTCAATGTAAAGTGCTTTTACAAATAAAATCTAGTATTATTATTATTATTGTGAGATGACGCTGGCTGCTGCCGGATGATTATTAAGAAAAAACGACCGACAGAAAGGCCGGAGACACTTTATATTTCAACCGGAGCTCCCGTCAAAACTCTAAAGACGGTTCCTGTCTTCACGATAAAAGCCGCGCTTCATCCTGCCTGCGCTATCAAAATAAGAGTCTCAGAAAGCTAGCAAGCTAGTCAATATATTTCTTGTAAAGTGTATAAAATAAGAGTATGGAAGCTGGACAAAAAAGTACAACTACAACGACTTTTTTCCTACACTTTGAACCCCGCGGCTAATTTATGGATTTTTCTTTGCTAAAGGACATAATACACACTAAAAACGTGTTTTTACATTGTGATATGGCGCCATCTTTTGGACGAGTTAGCTTACAGCATTTGTCCTTCCACTGAGTGCTTTCAACAGGAAGTAGAGTCTTCCGGCCATCCATAGCGTTTCTACTTGTATAGATTCTCCATTCATCAGTCCGAGCAAGGTTTGCAAGTTTTACAATACAACTAAAACTATTCAGACTTACTAAAACGTCCCATGTGTGACGTCTGTAGGACTGTTTTCACGCATATTTGAACGTGCTATTGTAGCGTAATGAAGGTAGCGTCGTTAGCGTTGCGTAATATGCTAACAGTGTCTGTGTTAGTATTATTAACGTACAACTATGTTATTTTTGTGTTGTAAAAATTGAGTCCGTTTAGCTGATCGGAGGGCTAGCTTGCGCAGATATCGGGTCCATGACTTCTGTTTTGTTTGATCAGCCGTTTTACTGCCCTGTTACCGGCACCGTTTGGAAACAATTAAGGTACGTAAATAAACATTTACATATATAAATATTCATTTTGCAAATATATCTGCGACTAATAGTCCATTGAGGCTAATATATGGGGAAAAAACCCCATAAAAATTTAGTGGGTGTGGCTTAATTATACAGAAAATACGGTAGTTCTCGTATGTCTCCCACAAAATGGCTAGTTTTGTGGACTTAAACAAGATAGCAAACATATATGGAGCAGTTGGCACCTGCAGCTACTCATATCCTTACAATGGATCCATTAAAAAAATTATAATAAGCGGGCATCTGGTCAGGGGAAGACCCAGGACACGTTGGGAAGACTATGTCCCCCTGCTGGCCTGGGAACGCCTCGGGATCCCCCGGGAGGAGCTGGACCAAGTGGCCAGTGGAGAAGGAAGTCCGGGCTTCCCTGCTTAGGCTGCTGCCCCCGCGACCCCCAGGAAAACCATGAAAAAAACTGCATTTTTGCTCTAAATTGAATAATCTTCTTTAAGTTCCAGTGTGAAGGAGTGAGGTGGAAGTCAGCCGTAGGGGCGTGGTCATACCTTGACGTAGGCGACGCCATTGGGTGACACGGTGATGTCATCACGGAGCTGGTAGAGGAGCTCCGGGGGAACCCGCAGGGAGGTGCAGCCGAACTTGAACTCGTCCGTGCTGGAAGAGGAACCAGGAATATTTTTTCATTCTTCATCACTTCATCTTCAGCAGAGTCACACATCTTTAAAGTCAGGGATACTAGTGAGGTGTTTCATAACTCTAATACAAGGGTGTCCGAACTAGTCTTGTCCCCATAGCAATATTTTGGTACCGAAACGTATTTCCGTACTTTTCCAAATAAAGGGGACCACAAAAAAAAATGTCATTATTGTCTTTATTGTAACAACAAAATGTTAGTGTACATAAAACATATGTTTATTATTGTTATTTAGTCATTCAATAAAATGTTGAACATACTAGAGAACTTGTCTTTTAGTAGTAAGTAAACAAACAAAGACTCCTAATTAGTCTGCAGTAACACATTGTCTCATTTTTACACCTATCATTTTATAAAGGACAAACTGTAAAAATTGATTATTAATCCACTTATTCATTTACTGTTAATATCTGCTTATTTTCTCTTTTAACATGTTCTATCTACACTTCTGTTAAAATGTAATAATCACTTATTTTTCTCTTCTTTGATACTTGACATTAGTTTTGGATGATACCACACATTTAGGTATCGATCCGATACCAATTAGTTACAGGATCATACAATAAAATATAATACCTAGTAAACCAATTATAATATGGTTAAGAAATACTGATATAAAGGGTAGGTGTCGCGTTGTTTTCTGTTTGAACATGTTCTATCTACACTTCTGTTCAAATGTAATAATCACTTATTCTTCTCTTCTTTGATACTTGACGATACCACACATTTAGGTATAGATCCGATACCAGGTAGTTACAGGATCATACAATAAAATATAATACCTAGTAAACCAATTATAATATGGTTAAGAAATACTGATATAAAGGGTAGGTGTCGCGTTATTTTCTGTTTGAACATGTTCTATCTACACTTCTGTTCAAATGTAATAATCACTTATTCTTCTCTTCTTTGATACTTGACGATACCACACATTTAGGTATAGATCCGATACCAAGTAGTTACAGGATCATACAATAAAATATAATTCCTAATAAACCAATTATAATATGGTTAAGAAATACTGATATAAAGGGTAGGTGTCGCATTGTTTTCTGTTTGAACATGTTTTATCTACACTTCTGTTAAAATGTAATAATCACTTATTCTTCTCTTCTTTGATACTTGACATTAGTTTTGGTTTATACCACACATTTAAGTATGGATCCGATACCAGGTAGTTACAGGATCATACAATAAAATATGATACCTAGTAAACCAATTATAATATGGTTAAGAAATACTGATATAAAGGGTAGGTGTCGCGTTGTTTTCTGTTTGAACATGTTCTATCTACACTTCTGTTCAAATGTAATAATCACTTATTCTTCTCTTCTTTGATACTTGACGTTAGTTTTGGGTGATACCACACATGTAGGTATGGATCCGATACCAAGTAGTTACAGGATCATACATTGGTCATATTCAAAGTCCTCATGTGTCCAGGGACGTATTTACTGACTTTATAAACATAATATGAATTTTTTAAAAAGGATAAAAAAATATCGATGTAATCATAGCAGTATCCAGAAGATACGCTCTTGTACTTGGTATCATTACAGTGGATGTCAGGTGTAGATCCACCCATGGCGTTTGTTTACATTGTGACGGCGGTGAGCTAATGTATCCTCCTACGGTGTGTAGTGAAGCATGTTTAGCTATTCCTCGTCCTCCAGTGATAATGCTACTTGTAAAAAACGTACTTTATTTGTCACCATAGGCCTGCAGCGAAGCAGGATGGCCCACCTGGGCCTTGTTATCCAATCACCTGTCACTCTGTATAAGCAGCAAGACGGGTGGAAAGAGGTTGTTGGGAGTGAGAGCACGAGCGGGACGGAAACAGACAAACCCTTGCTGAAACGCAACCCAGAGACTGTAGTCAACATGAAACGGGCTTGGTGGTCTGGAGAACCCACTGGAAGACAGAGTCAAGAATTTGGCGCCCAACCAAGCCGGACCAACTGAGCCGATGGAAGCCGACCACCTGACCGCCAACAAATGGCCCAGCAGGGCCAAATCCTACAGGCGCTGGCGGACCGGGTGAGAACGTCGTCCAGCTGTCCATAGCGTTTCTACTCGTATGGATTCCTCGTTTATCACTACGGGCAACGTTTGTATGTTTTACAATACAACTAAAACAATTCATACTTACTAAACTAACCCACGAGTGATGTCTGTAGGAGCGTTTTGGTGCATATTTGTACGTGATATCGTAACGTAATGAAGCTAGCGTTGTTAGCATTAGCTAATATGCTAACACATTTACGAGTGTCTTTGTTAGTATTATTAACTTAGAATAGCATTATTATTTTTACTGTTGATTGAGCTTGGTAAGTTATATATATATATATATAGCCCTGCAATGAGGTGACAACTTGTCCAGGGTGTACCCCGCCTTCCGCCCGATTGTAGCTGACATAGGCGCCAGCGCCCCCCGCAACCGCAAAAGGGAATAAGCGGTAGGAAATGGATGGATGGATGGATGGATATATAGCCCTGCAATGAGGTGGCGACTTGTCCAGGGTGTACCCCGCCTTCCGCCCGATTGTAGCTGAGATAGACGCCAGCGCCCCCCGCAACCGCAAAAGGGAATAAGTGGTAGAAAATGGATGAATGGATATATAGCCCTGCAATGAGGTGGCGACTTGTCCAGGGTGTACGCCGCCTTCCGCCCGATTGTAGCTGAGATAGGCGTCAGCGCCCCCCGCGACCCCGAAACGAATAAGCGGTAGAAAATGGATGGATGGATATATAGCCCTGCAATGAGATAGCAACTTGTCCAGGGTGTACCCCGCCTTCCGCCCGATTGTAGCTGAGATAGGCGCCAACGCCCCCCGCGACCCCAAAAAGGGAATAAGCGGTAGGAAATGGATGGATGGATGGAAGGATATATAGCCCTGCAATGAGGTGGCGACTTGTCCAGGGTGTACCCCGCCTTCCGCCCGATTGTAGCTGAGATAGGCGCCAGCGCCCCCCGCAACCGCAAAAGGGAATAAGTGGTAGGAAATGGATGGATGGATGGATGGATGGATATATAGCCCTGCAATGAGGTGGCGACTTGTCCAGGGTGTACCCCGCCTTCCGCCCGATTGTAGCTGAGATAGGCGCCAGCGCCCCCCGCAACCGCAAAAGGGAATAAGTGGTAGAAAATGGATGGATGGAAAAATAGCCCTGCAATGAGGTGGCGACTTGTCCAGGGTGTACCCCGCCTTCCGCCCGATTGTAGCTGAGATAGGCGCCAGCGCCCCCCCCCCCCGACCCCAAAAGGGAATAAGCGGTAGAAAATGGATGGATGGATATATAGCCCTGCAATGAGGTAATGACTTGTCCAGGGTGTACCCCGACTTCCGCCCGATTGTAGCTGAGATAGGCGCCAGCGCCCCCCGCGCAACCGCAAAAGGGAATAAGCGGTAGGAAATGGATGGATGGATATATAGCCCTGCAATGAGGTGGCGACTTGTCCAGGGTGTACCCCGCCTTCCGCCCGATTGTAGCTGAGATAGGCGCCAGCGCCCCCCGCAACCGCAAAAGGGAATAAGCGGTAGAAATGGATGGATGGAAAAATAGCCCTGCAATGAGGGGGCGACTTGTCCAGGGTGTACCCCGCCTTCCGCCCGATTGTAGTTTAGATAGGCGCCAGCGCCCCCCGCAACCGCAAAAGGGAATAAGTGGTAGAAAATGGATGGATGGATATATAGCCCTGCATTTAGGTGGCGACTTGTCCAGGGCGTACCCCGCCTTCCGCCCGATTGTAGCTGAGATAGGCGCCAGCGCCCCCCCCCCCCCGACCCCAAAAGGGAATAAGCGGTAGAAAATGGATGGATGCATATATAGCCCTGCAATGAGGTGGCGACTTCTCCAGGGTGTACGCCGCCCTCCGCCCGACTGTAGCTGAAATTGGCACCAGCCCCCCCCCGCCACCCCAAAAGGGAATAAGCGGTAGAAAATGGATGGATGGAAGTTCACCAAAACGTCAGCGTGGAGTCATTGAGTCTGTTTAGCTGATTGGTAAGCTAGCTTGCGCAGCTAGTGGGTCCATGACGGTGACTTCTGTTTTGTTTGATCAGCCGTTTTACTGCCCTGTTACAGGCACTGTAAGTATGTAAATAAACACTCCTAAACTATCTGTGCACATGACTCATTTCACAATGTATAGCTTGGGGCGGCTAATATACGAAACTATATTTTTTTTCTTCTAAAATTTAGTGGGTGCGCCGTATTTATTTGCAGGTTTTGATTTGGTTTGAAGGCAGCAGATGAAACAGCAACACAGTATCAGTGCAGCGTCAACACAGCCAGTGAGTGTGCCACACGCTCCCTGAGGCGTCCTTTACCAATTCAGCAGTGGGGGAAAAAAAAAAAACAACTAAGGTTCTTACCTTCCCAAGCTGTCCATGTGTCCCAGGCAGGTGGAGTAGCAGTAGTTGTAGGCGATGACGATGGAGGGATAAAGCGACTGGAAGTCCAGGACCACCACGGAGTTGCTGTAAAAGCGGGACTCGGGCTCCATGATTAGGGGCAGACACTGGGGGGCCCTCTGCTGGGCCCGCTGCTGCACGCTGGGCGTCACGGGGATGTAGTTGAGGGGCTTGGCCACACGCAGCATCATGGACTCTACACGGTACTGCCGGGACAGAAGGACACTTTTATTTCTTAGGACATGTTTATACTTAACCAGTGAGGTTAAATGGTAAATAAAAAGAGAATACAACTTATATTCAATTACATAGACTGCAAAGACAAGATATTTAATAAAGAAACTCCTTTCTTTTTGCAAATAATCATGAATTTAGAATGTAATGGCAGCAAAAAAGGCATTTTTACCAGTGTGTTACATGGCCTTTTCTTTTAACAACACTCAATAAAGGTTTGGGAACTGACGAGACACATTTTTCATTCTTGCTTGATGTACAGCTTAAGTTGTTCAACAGTCTCCCGCCTCACATTTTCAGGTAGGCCAGTCTAGTACCCGCACTCTTTTACTACGAAGCCACGCTGTTGTAACACCTGGCTTGGCATTGTCTTGCTGAAATAAGCAGGGGCGTCTATGATAACAACAAATGTTGCTCCAAAAGCTGTATGTACCTTTCAGCATTAAGTGTAAGTTACCCATGCCTTGGCCACTAATACACCCCCATACCATCACACATGCTGACTTTTTACATTTTCACCCAGATGGTTCTTTTCCGGAGGACAGAACCTCTACAGTTTCCCAAAACAATTTGAAACACTTTTTCATTTTTTTTTTTCTGGGTGTTGTTGACAAATAGCTGTGGCTTTGCATAATAATAAATAACAAATGATAAATGGGTTGTACTAGTATAGCGCTTTTTCTACCTTCAAGGTACTCAAAGCGCTTTGACACTACTTCCACATTTACCCATTCACACACACATTCACACAATGATGGAGGGAGCTGCCATGCAAGGCGCTAACCAGCACCCATCAGGAGCAAGGGTGAAGTGTCTTGCTCAAGGACACAACGGATGTGACGAGGTTGGTACTAGGTGGGGATTGAACCAGCGACCCTCCGGTTGCGCACGACCACTCTTCCACTGCGCCACGCTGTAGTACAGTTTTAACTTGCACTTACAGAGCGAAGCGTTTCTGGGTGTTGTTGACAAATAGCTGTGGCTTTGCATAATAATAAATAATAAGTGATAAATGGGTTGTACATGTATAGTGCTTTTCTACCTTAAAGGTACTCAAAGCGCTTTGACACTACTTCCACATTTACCCATTCACACACAGATGGAGGGAGCTGCCATGCAAGGCGCTAACCAGCACCCATCAGGAGGCATGTGCGGAGGAATAAGCAGGGGCGTCCATGATAACAACAAATGTCGCTCCAAAAGCTGTATGTACCTTTTAGCATTAATGGTGCCTTCACAGATGTGTAAGTTACCCATTCCTTGGCCACTAATACACCCCCATACCATCACACATGCTGACTTCTACACTTTCACCCTAGAACAGTCCAGATGTTTCTTTTCCGGAGGACAGAACCTCCACAGTTTCCCAAAACAATTTGAAATGTGGACTCGTCAGAACACAGAACACTTTTTCACTTTCTTTTCTGGGTGTTGTTGACAAATAGCTGTGGCTTTGCATAATAATAAATAAATGATAAATGGGTTGTACTTGAATAGCGCTTCTCTACCTTCAAGGTACTCAAAGCGCTTTGACACTACTTCCACATTTACCCATTCACACACAGATGGAGGGAGCTGCCATGCAAGGCGCTAACCAGCACCCATCAGGAGCAAGGGTGAAGTGTCTTGCTCAAGACACAACGGACGTGACGAGGTTGGTACTAGGTGGGGATTGAACCAGCGACCCTCCGATTGCGTACGGCCACTCTTCCACTGCGCCACGCTGTAGTACAGTTTTAACTTGCACTTACGGAGCGAAGCGTTTCTGGGTGTTGTTGACAAATAGCTGTGGCTTTGCATAATAATAAATAACAAATGATAAATGGGTTGTACTTGTATAGCGCTTTTTCTACCTTCAAAGTACTCAAAGCGCTTTGACACTACTTCCACATTTACCCATTCACACACACATTCACCAGCACCCATCAGGAGCAAGGGTGAAGTGTCTTGCTCAAGGACACAACGGACGTGACGAGGTTGGTACTAGGTGGGGATTGAACCAGCGACCCTCCGGTTGCGTACGGCCACTCTCCCCACTGCGCCACGCTGTAGCAGAGTTTTAACTTGCACTTACAGATGTAGTGACTGACTGTGGTTTTAGGAACACGTGGTGATATCCTTTACACACCGATGTGGCTTTTTGATGCAGTAGCGCCTGAGGGATGGAAGGTGCGTAATATCAAGACTTACGTGCGGTGATTTCTCCACATTCTCTCAACCTTTTGATGATATTACGGAGCGTAGCTGGTGAAATCCCTCAATTCCTCGCAATAGCTGCTTGAGAAATGGTTGCGTACGTATATTGAAGAGTTAGTGCTGCAAGGGAATGTGGGTATTTGTTCTGTTGTGTCTATGTTGTGTTACGGTGTGGATGTTCTCCCGAAATGTGTTTGGGGGCGGCATGGCGTAGTGGGTGGAGCGCCCGTGCCAGAAACCTGAGGGTTGCAGGTTCGCTTCCCACCTATTGACATCCAAATCGCTTCCGTTGTGTCCTTGGGCAGGACACTTCACCCTTTGCCCCCGGTGCCGCTCACACTGGTGAATGAATGATTGGAGATGGTCGGAGGGGCCGTAGGCGCAAACTGGCAGCCACGCTTCCGTCAGTCTACCCCAGGGCAGCTGTGGCTACTGATGTAGCTTACCACCACCAGGTGTGAATGAATGATGGGTTCCCACTTCTCTGTGAGCGCTTTGAGTATATAACAATAGAAAAGCGCGATATAAATCTAATCCATTATTATTATTATTGTCATTCTTGTTTGGTGTGGGTTCGCATATTTGTAACAGTGTTAAAGTTGTTTATACGGCCACCCTCAGTCTGACCTGTATGGCTGCTGACCAAGTATGCTGGCATTCACTTAAGTGTGTGTTTTAGTCGCATATATTATGTGACTTGGCCGGCACGATGTTTGTATGGCGAAAAAGCGGACGTGACAACATATTGTAGACCAGGGGTGCCCACACTTTTTCTGCAGGCGAGCTACTTTTCAATTGACCAACTCGAGGGGATCTACCTCATTTATATATATCATTTATATTTATTTATTCATGAAAGAGACATTTTTGTAAACAAGTTAAATGTGTTTAATGATAATACAAGCATGTGTAACACATATAGATGTCTTTCTTTCACCAAGACAAGAATATAAGTTGGTGTATTACCTGATTCTGATGACTTGCATTGATTGGAATCAGACAGTAATGATGATAACGCCCACATTTTCAAATGGATAAAAAAAGTTGTCCTTTCTGTACAATACCACATGAAAGTGGTTGGTTTTTGGCATCTAATTCATCCAGCTTCCATACACTTTACAAGAAAAACATTGGCGGCAAATTCCGTAGCTTGCTTGATTGACATTCACGGCACCCGAGGGTCTTGTGAGATGACGCTGGCTGCTGCCAGTTCATTATTATGAAAAAATGACAGAGAGGAAGGCGAGAAACACTTTTTATTTCAACAGACTTTCGCGCCGTACCTTCCGTCAAAACTCTAAAGGCCGACTGCACATTTCCTATCTTCACAATAAAAGCCCTGCTTCATGCTGCCTGCGCTAACAAAATAATAGTCTCGGAAAGCTGGCGTGCACAAGTGACGTGCACGCCAGCTTTCTGAGGGATCGCTTGTGCACGCCAGTTTTCCGAGACTCTGTATTTAGTTAGCGCAGGCAGCATGAAGCGGGGCTTTTATTGTGAAGATAGGAAACGTGCAGTCGGCCTTTAGAGTTTTGACGGAAGGTACGGCGCGAGAGTCTGTTGAAATAAAAAGTGTTTCTCGCCTTCCTCTCGGTCATATTTTCATAATAATGATCTTGCAGCAGCCAGCGTCATCTCACAAGACCCTCCGGTACCGTGAATGTCATTTAAGTGACGTCTTGGTGAAGATTGATGATCACTCATTTTTAGGTCTATTTTTTTTTAAAGGCCTGGCTGGAGATCGACTGACACACCCCCCGCGGTCGACTGGTAGCTCGCGATCGACGTAATGGGCACCCCTGTTCTAGACAAACTAAAGGCAGTGCCTTATAGGCACGCCACCAATATTGTTGTCCGGGTGGAAATCTTGAGAAAATCTGGAGAATGGTTGGAAAATCGGGAGAGTTGGCAAGTATGAGTATTAGCGGCGAATGCAGTGTTACAGCGGCAGAGGTATAGTACCGGCGGGCCAGCTCTAAAGTTTCCTAAAAAATTTCATTTTTGCCTCTTTGAGCTGTAATTTGACCCCCTTAAAATGCTTCAAAGTGCAAGTTAAAGCTCTGCTATGCCAAGCGAAAGCCATTTATCAACAACATCCAGAAATCTAATAAAAAACCAAACCCCAAAAGTCAAAATTGCGCTCCAGCGCCCCTTAGGAAAAAACCCAGACAAAACTGCTTGTAACTTCTGTTCGGAATGTCGCTAACAAAAACCTCTATGTAGGGCTGACTTACACCTACATTTCATAATCGTATCTTCTAGGGCAAAAATCAACAGAAATTTAGCAAAAACCCATTCAAAGCAAAATTTTCGCAAAAAATGCTATTTTTGCCTCTTTAAGCTGTAATTTGACCCCCTTAAAATGCTTCAAAACTCACCAAACTTGGCAGACAAATCAGGACTGGCGAAAATTGCGATCTAATGAAAAAAACAAATCCCATAAAACACAGCAAAAACTGCGCCTAGGAAGAAAACACAAACAAAATTGCTTGTAACTTCCAGTAGGAATGCCGGAAAGACATGAAACAAAAACTTCTATGTAGGTCTCACTTAGACCTACATTTAGATGATTGACATTCTTAGGCAAAAATCAACAGGAAGTTACAAATTACCCCTTCAAAATAAAAGTTTTGTAAAAACCCGTCACCTTTTTCAAACGTAAACTCCTCCGAGTGCGTTTGTCGTTTCGGCCTCAAACTCGCACAGGAGAGAGATTGAACCCTTTTGATTAAAAATGTCCCTCAAAGTTTTGATTACTGCTCCGGTTTTGATTTTACGCGCCTTCAAAGAACCCCTGCGCAAAGTTTCCTAAAAAAATGTCATTTTTGCTTCTTTGACCTATAATTTGACCCCCTTAAAATGCTTCAAAGTGCAAGTTAAAGCTCTACTATGCCAAGCGAAAGCCATTTATCAACAACATCCAGAAACGCTGATCTGTAATTTGACCCCCTTAACGTGCTTCAAAACTCACCAAATTTTACACACACATCAGGACTGGCGAAACTTGCCATCTAATAAAAAACCAAACCCCAAAAGTCAAAATTGCGCTCCAGCGCCCCTTAGGAAAAAACCCAGACAAAACTGCTTGTAACTTCTGTTAGGAATGTCGTAGAGACATGAAACAAAGACCTCTATGTAGGTCTGACTTAGACCAGGGCTTGGCAGCCGTCAAAGGCGGACCCGACCAACGCTGCTTGCAGCTTTAATGTTAATTTGATATTGCCTCAAGGGCCAAATGTAATTGCATGGCGGGCCAGAGTTTGACACCCATGCTCTAGATGAAAGAAGGTATGTCGTCTCAAAAGTAGCGAGCAGGTACCTGAGAGCCTCGAGTGAGAACGTGGAAAAACTGGATCCCAAACAGTCTGGCGAGCTCGCTGGTTCTGCCGATGATGTCCCGCTGCTGCAGGAGCTGCATGGCACCCTGCACGCGGCTCACGTAGTAGTCCACCGTTTTCCACCTAAGACGAGCAAGGAGCAATGAGCGACAACTTTAGGAAGGCTTCACTTCCGGCAGATCGTGGAGCGCAAGACCTGCATGACAGTGTCCGTTAAAGAAGAGCACTCATGTTGTTCTTACTTCCACTTGACCTCGTGCAAGGGGGTCTACAACGGCGGTTTAGGAGTGTTAAAGGGGAACATTATCACAATTTCAAAAGGGTTAAAAACAATAAAAATCAGATCCCAGTGGCTTGTTGTATTTTTTGAAGTCTTTTTCAAAATTTTACCGGTCTCGGAATATCCCTAAATAAAGCTTTAAAGTGCCTTATTTTCGCTATTTGCGATGCCACTATCCATTTCCCTGTGATGTCATACAGTGCTGCCAATGTAAACAAACAATGGGAATACTACAGCAAGATATAGCGACATTAGCTCGGATTCAAACTCGGATTTCAGCGATTTAAGCGATTCAACAGATTACGCATGTATTGAAACGGATGGGTGGAGTATGAAAATATTGAAGAAGAAACTGAAGCTATTGAGCGAATTCATAGTCATAGCATGGCCGAATAGCTGCGTTAGCATCGCCGGTAAAATGTGCGGACCAAACGATCAGGACTTTCGCATCTTTTGACCCAACTTAAATCCATCGATTGGTAAGTGTTTGTTTCGCATTAAAGGTGGGTGGAAGGAAACTTAATATAGTTGCAAATGCATCTGCAGGTTATCCATACATCTCTGTGCCATGTCTGCTTTAGCACGGCCGGTAAATAGCATGTTAGCATCGATTAGCTGGCAGTCAATATCAACAAAACTCACCTTTGTGATTTCGTTGACTATCGTTGCAAATGCATCTGCAGGTTATCCATACATCTCTGTGCCATGTCTGCTTTAGCACCGCCGGTAAGTAGCATGTTAGCATCGATTAGCGTAGCATGTTAGCATCGATTAGCGTAGCATGTTAGCATCGATTAGTTGGCAGTCAACATCAACAAAACTCACCTTTGTGATTTCGTTGACTTTATAGTTGCAAATGCATCTGCAGGTTATCCATACATCTCTGTGCCATGTCTGCTTTAGCACCGCCGGTAAGTAGCATGTTAGCATCGATTAGCGTAGCATGTTAGCATCGATTAGCGTAGCATGTTAGCATCGATTAGTTGGCAGTCAACATCAACAAAACTCACCTTTGTGATTTCGTTGACTTTATAGTTGCAAATGCATCTGCAGGTTATCCATACATCTCTGTGCCATGTCTGCTTTAGCACCGCCGGTAAGTAGCATGTTAGCATCGATTAGCTGGCAGTCAACATCAACAAAACTCACCTTTGTGATTTCTGTGACTTTATCGTTGCGAATGCATCTGCAGGTTATCCATACATCTCTGTGCCATGTCTGCTTTAGCACCGCCGCTTAATAGCATGTTAGCATCGATTAGCTGGCAGCCAACATCAACAAAACTCACCTTTGTGATTTCGTTGACTTTATCGTTGCAAATGCATCTGCAGGTTATCCATACATCTCTGTGCCATGTCTGTCTTAGCATCGCCGGTAAAATGTGGAGACACTTTGGTACATTCAATGGGGGTCTGGCGGCAGATTTCCTGCCAGTGGTGCAACTTGAATCCCTCCCTGTTAGTGTTGTTACACCCTCCGACAACACACCGACGAGGCATGATGTCTCCAAGGTTCCAAAAAATAGTCGAAAAAAACGGAAAATAACAGAGCTGAGACCCGGTGTTTGTAATGTGAAAATGAAAATGGCGGGTGTGTTACCTCGGTGACGTCATCGCCTCCAGAGCGATAAACAGAAAGGCGTTTAATTCGCCAAAATTCACCCATTTAGAGTTCGGAAATCGGTTAAAAAAAACATATGGTCTTTTTTCTGCACCATCAAGGTATATATTGACGCTTACATAGGTCTGCTGATAATGTTCCCCTTTAAAGCAGTGATGGCGCTGGGAATTTTGAAAATGGGGTCCCGGGGACCCCATCACGTCATTTTTTAGGTCCCACTTTTTTGCATGTTTTGAAAACAATTGGTAAATGTATGCATGATCCTGTTATATTTCACATTCTATGTTGTGTTTTGGAAAAATGTTGTCATAAACCTTAATTCATTAAAAAACAAATAAGTGAAGTGAAGTGAATTATATTTATATAGCGCTTTTCTCTATTGACTCAAATCGCTTTACATAGTGAAACCCAATATCTAAGTTACATTTAAACCAGTGTGGGTGGCACTGGGAGCAGGTGGGTAAAGTGTCTTGCCCAAGGACACCTCGGCAGTGACTAGGATGGCTGAAGCGGGAATCGAACCTGCAACCCTCAAGTTGCTGGCACGGCCACTCTACCAACCGAGCTATGCCGCCCCTACAAATAAAACAAATATTTTTTTATGGAAATGTATTCACTTTCTTCTTTTCTTCATGGATCTAAAGCAGGGGGCACCAGGTCGCCCGTAAGGACCAGATGAGTCGCCCGCTGGCCTGTTCTAAAAATAGCTCAAATAGCAGCACTTACCAGTGAGCTGCCTCAATTTTTTTTAAATTGTATTTATATACTAGCAAGCTGGTCTCGCTTTGTTCGACATTTTTAATTCTAAGAGAGACAAAACTCAAAAAGAATTTGAAAATCCAAGAAAATATTTTAAAGACTTGGTCTTCACTTGTTTATTTTTTTTTACTTTGCTTCTTATAACTTTCAGAAAGACAATTTTAGAGAAAAAATACGACCTTAAAAATTATTTTAAAATTTTTTAAACACATACACCTTTTTACCTTTTAAATTCCTTCCTCTTCTTTCCTGAAAATTTAAATCAATGTTAAAAAAAAAGGTATTTTGTTTATTGTAAAGGATAATAAATACATTTTTATTTAATTCTTCATAATATTTGTGAAATATCATGATTAAAATTCAAAAAAATTATTCTGGCAAATCTAGAAAATCTGTCGAATCAAATTCAAATCTTATTTCAAAGTCTTTTGAATATCTTTTAGAAAATTTATTCTGGAAAATCTAGAAAAAGTCTTTGTTAGAAATATAGCTTGGTCCAATTTGTTATATATTCTAACAAAGTGCAGATTGGATTTGAACCTATTTAAAACATGTCATCAAAAATATATATTTATTATGAGAAATCATTAAGATAATCAGTGTTTCCACAAATATAAATATCATTAATTATTAATAATAACATAGACTTAAAGTTAAATTGAGCAAATTGGCTATTTCTGGCAATTTATTTAAGTGTGTATCAAACTGGTAGCCCTTGGCATTAATCAGTACCCAAGAAGTAGCTCTTGGTTTCAAAAAGGTTTGTAACCCCAGAGCTAAACTTTACCGCTGCCCCCCCAAAAATCAGAATTATCTGGCTGACGAGGACCACTGACACATCTCAACTCTGCATATTTGACTAAAACATCAACATCAAGTACCTACTGTACTGTTTACTTGGTGAAATACCCTTTTTTCAGCGCATATAACTTCCCAAAGCACCACTTTTCTGCTGCCAAAAATAGATTTCAAGTAATATTTTGATATTAGCACCTAGCATTTTTGACTAGAATACCCTCATGAACATTACATATATCAACATCAAGTACCTACTGTACTGTTTCCTTGGTAAAATACCGTTTTTTCAGAGCAAATTACTTCCCAAAGCACCACTTTTCTGCTGCCAAAAATAGATTTCAGGTAATATTTTGATATTAGCACAGAGCATATTTGACTAGAATACCCACATATCAACATCAAGTACCTACTGTACTGTTTACTTGGTGAAATACCCTTTTTTCAGCGCAAATAACTTGCCAAAGCACCACTTTTCTGCTGCCAAAAATAGATTTCAAGTAATATTTTGATATTAGCACAGAGCATATTTGACTAGAATACCCTCATGAACATTACATATATCAACATCAAGTACCTACTGTACTGTTTACTTGGTGAAATACCCTTTTTAGAGCAAATAACTTCCCAAAGCACCACTTTTCTGCTGCCAAAAATGGATTACAAGTAATATTTTGATATTAGTACAGAGCATATTTGACTAGAATACCCTCATGAACATTACATATATCAACATCAAGTACCTACTGTACTGTTTACTTGGTGAAATACCCTTTTTAGAGCAAATAACTTCCCAAAGCACCACTTTTCTGCTGCCAAAAATAGATTTCAAGTAATATTTTGATATTAGCACGGAGCATATTTGAGTAGAATACCCATATATCAACATCAAGTACCTACTGTACTGTTTACTTGCTGAAATACCCTTTTTTCAGAGCAAATAACTTCCCAAAGCACCACTTTTTTGCTGCGAAAAATAGATTTCAAGTAATATTTTGATATTAGCACAGAGCATATTTGACTAGAATACCCACATATCAACATCAAGTACCTACTGTACTGTTTACTTGGCGAATACCCTTTTTTCGGAGCAAATAACTTCCCAAAGCACCACTTTTCTGCTGCCAAAAATAGATTTCAAGTAATATTTTGATATTAGCACCTAGCATTTTTGACTAGAATACCCTCATGAACATTACACATATCAACATCAAGTACCTACTGTACTGTTTACTTGGTGAAATACAGTTTTTTCAGAGCAAATATCTACCCAAAGCACCACTTTTCCGCTGCAAAAAATAGATTTTAAGTAATATTTTGATATTAGCACAGAGCATATTTGACTAGAATACCCTCATGAACATTACATATATCAACATCAAGTACCTACTGTACTGTTTACTTGGTGAAATACCCTTTTCAGCGCAAATAACTTCCCAAAGCACCACTTTTCTGCTGCCAAAAATAGATTTCAAGTAATATTTTGATATTAGCACAGAGCATATTTAAATAAAATACCCACATATCAACATCAAGTACCTACTGTACTGTTTACTTGGTGAAATACCCTTTTTTCAGAGCAAAAACTTCCCAAAGCACCACTTTTCTGCTGCCAAAAATAGATTTCAAGTAATATTTTGATATTAGCACAGAGCTTTTTTGACTAGAATACCCACATATCAACATCAAGTACCTACTGTACTGTTTACTTGGTGAAATACCCTTTTTTCGGAGCAAATAACTTCCCAAAGCACCACTTTTTTTGCTGCCAAAAATAGATTTTAAGTAATATTTTGATATTAGTACAGAGCATTTTTGACTAGAATACCCTCATGAACATTACATACATCAACATCAAGTACCTACTGTACTGTTTACTTGGTGAAATACCCTTTTTTCAGAGCAAATAACATCCCAAAGCACCACTTTTTTGCTGCCAAAAATAGATTTCAAGTAATATTTTGATATTAGCACAGAGCATATTTGACTAGAATACCCACATATCAACATCAAGTACCTACTGTACGGTTTATTTGGTGAAATACCCTTTTTTCAGAGCAAATAACTTCCCAAAGCACCACTTTTCTGCTGCCAAAAATAGATTTCGAGTAATATTTTGATATTAGTACAGAGCATATTTGACTAGAATACCCACATATCAACATCAAGTACCTACTGTACTGTTTACTTGGTGAAATACCCTTTTTTCAGCGCATGTAACTTCCCAAAGCACCACTTTTCTGCTGCCAAAAATAGATTTCAAGTAATATTTTGATATTAGCACAGAGCATATTTGACTAGAATACCCTCATGAACATTACATTTATCAACATCAAGTACCTACTGTACTGTTTACTTGGTGAAATACCCTTTTTTCAGAGCAAAAACTTCCCAAAGCACCACTTTTCTGCTGCCAAAAAAAGATTTCTAGTAATATTTTGATATTAGCACAGAGCATTTTTGACTAGAATACCCTGATGAACATTACATATATCAACATCAAGTACCTACTGTACTGTTTACTTGGTGAAATACCCTTTTTTCAGAGCAAATATCTACCCAAACAACCACTTTTCTGCTGCCAAAAAAAGATTTCTAGTAATATTTTGATATTAGCACAGAGCATTTTTGACTAGAATACCCTCATGAACATTACATATATCAACATCAAGTACCTACTGTACTGTTTACTTGGTGAAATACACTTTTTTCAGAGCAAATATCTACCCAAACAACCACTTTTCAACAACCACTTTTCAACAACCACTTTTCAACAACCACTTTTCAACAACCACTTTTCAACAACCACTTTTCAACAACCACAATGCAGGTTTAGCGCGCTCCCGCCAAGGAAATCACCGGCAAATATAAACGCAACAAAACACCGGCGGAAAGCGATAATCGATTGAAAAAAAAAAACAAGCAAACCGGAGTTTTGAACCGGAGAAGGCAAGGTCGGTAAAAAAAAAAAAAAAAAAAAAATCTTCTGCAGACTTCCAGAAATGTGCGTCCTTTCTGATTGCAATGCGTGAAAAGTGTGTTAAATAATGCGCACCTGTGTCTCAACTAGGGATGCACCGAAATGCAAATTTGTGGCCGAAGCCGAATAAAACTTAACCTTCGTCTTGTTAGGGTCGGCACCGACCCGTTTTAGTTTTTAAATGCATAAAAACACCACATACATTTATTTTTTTGCATCAAAGCTTTTTGACTTTGTCAGGGACCTCTTTGTCAACAAATTAAAACATTTTAATTTTTTTCACTTAATTATAAAATGCTCTGGTAGAAATTATGCCCTTGGTGTTGTTAGGGTCGGTTTCGACCCGGTTATAAAAAATAAGATGATAAAGCAATGATAAGAGCCAAAACTGAACACACTGACAGCCAGCTCCTCTCCCAATCATGTGAGCTTTAGTGGATTCTC
Organism: Nerophis ophidion; assembly: GCF_033978795.1. Taxonomy (NCBI): domain Eukaryota; kingdom Metazoa; phylum Chordata; class Actinopteri; order Syngnathiformes; family Syngnathidae; genus Nerophis; species Nerophis ophidion. The sequence goes on from NC_084613.1 coordinate 6,229,209, forward strand.
ATTTTACCTTGTTATCCTGTACAAAAACAAACAAAAGACGGACACTAAAAGTGTCACTTTTTGCCACTCTGATTTTGTTTTTTTATTAGTTTTGGAACTAGTAATCTATTTCTCTTGGTTCCATTCACTTGATTGGTTGATGTTGGATTTCTTTTGCTGAAAAAAATACTTTTTAGCCTTTTTCTTGAAGTAAATATATATGGGTCGAAATTGACCCGTAACACCATAGATGTTACTATAGTTGAAATTCTTAAAATGAAAAAATAAACAAAAACACATTTATTTAAGAGATGTGTTCTAATACCCTTTAGTAATAGTTAGGTAACACAACAACCTTTTTTTTTTATTTATATGATTCTCTTGAGGTTCGTTTTACCATTTTTAAGAATTGAAATCGAGGGGTATACTGACAAAAAAAAGGCCCAATGGCCCACACCAAAAATATTAAAACCAATATTTTCATGTATAAGGAAGCCTAACAAGGTAACCAAGAGATGAGAAACAAATTGGATGATAAATAATTGTTTTTAGTGTATTTTACAGCTGATTTAAAACATGGGTCAAAACCGACCCGTTAACATAAGAGATGGTAACAGAAAGCTAACACAAGAGGAAGGTTAAACGCTTAGCCGAAGGCCGAATACCGAATAATGGATGCAGTTTTTCAAATTTTTTTTATATTGCATAAACAACTCTTGTACAACTCCTCTCTGGGACGGGGGACGGGGGGGGTACTAGGATGACAGGGGATGCAATATTTTACTGTTATATTGTTACTCCCATTGTTTTTATTCTTTTTGTAATATTTCTCTATTTTGTTTCCTTTTAAACCCCCATTATTTACTTTTTACTTTTTTCTTTAAATTGATCTCAACTCTGTACACTGCTGCTGGAATTTTAATTTTCCTGAAGGAACGCTCCTGAAGGAATCAATAAAGTACTATCTATCTATCTATCTATCAAAATAGCCTAGAATAAATATTTAGACATGTTTTTCAAATAAAGTAATTTTTTATTGAATACTGACATTTTTTTTTAATATTCCAGTAGCCTTTGCTTTTCATTTATATCAGGCCTTCAAACAAAACATGCATTCCCAAAAAAAATAATAAAGTGCATTAAAGTGGATAAACCCACAACAAATGAATTATTGTCCTTGTAAATAAATAAATGGGTTGTACTTGTATAGCGCTTTTCTACCTTCAAGGTACTCAAAGCGCTTTGACACTACTTCCACATTTACCCATTCGCACACACATTCACACACTGATGGAGGGAGCTGCCATGCGAGGCGCTAACCAGCACCCATCAGGAGCAAGGGTGAAGTGTCTTGCTCAGGACACAACGGACGTGACGTGGTTGGTTCTAGGTGGGGATTTGAACCAGTGACCCTCGGGTTGCGCACGGCCACTCTCCCACTCTTCCTAACTTTTGGTCGCTAATAAAAAAAGCCTCGCCTGTACCGGAAGTAGCAGACGTCACGGGTTGTGGAGCTCCTCACATCCTCACATTGTTCATAATCACAGCCTCCAGCAGCAAGAGCTATTCGGACCGAGAAAGAGACGATTTCACCATTAATTTGAGCGAGGATGAAAGATTCGTGGACGAGGAAAGTTAGAGTGAGGCACTAAAAACCAAAAAAAAAAGAAAACGCGACGGCTCCAGACGACAACCGACAGGTGTGAGCGTTTCAGATGTAATTAGACACATTTACTAGGATAATTCTGGAAGATCCCTTATAAATGGGTTAAATGGGTTGTACTTGTATAGCGCTTTTCTACCTTCAAGGTACTCAAAGCGCTTTGACACTACCATGAATTGATTAACGTGGACCCCGACTTAAACAAGTTGAAAAACTTATTCGGGTGTTACCATTTAGTGGTCAATTGTACGGAATATGTACTGTACTGTGCAATCTACTAATAAAAGTATCAATCAATCAATCACTACTTCCACATTTACCCATTCACACACACATTCACACACTGATGGAGGGAGCTGCCATGCAAGGCGCTAACCAGCACCCATCAGGAGCAAGGGTGAAGTGTCTTGCTCAGGACACAACGGACGTGACGAGGTTGGTTCTAGGTGGGATTTGAACCAGTGACCCTCGGGTTGCGCACGGCCACTCTCCCACTGCGCCACGCCGTCCCTTTTGGAGTCTCGGGGGTTTAAACCGAATGAAAACAAGTGGGAAACATTTAAAAACACAAATTTTGACACAAAAAGGCAGTGGTACCATTTTACATACAGCTACAAAAGTAAAATGAAATGAATAACTAAAAAACAGTAATAAATAATACATGTATCTGTTATTGGCACATTTCATTATTGACATCTAATTTCTATTCTATCCTTTCAACATGATCTTGTTTTATTGCCAATTTCATCCAAGATCTTACTTATTTTTGTGTATTGAGCTGTTTTTCTCTTTAAATATGGCTTCAAGCACACATTTATGTCATCCTGGCACTCTTAGCTATTTCTTCTTTATGTCTTTTTTTCCAACCAAAAATGCTTTGCTCTGATTAAATAAATAATAAATAAATAAATGGGTTGTACTTGTATAGCGCTTTTCTACCTTCAAGGTACTCAAAGCGCTTTGACACTACTTCCACATTTACCCATTCGCACACACATTCACACACTGATGGAGGGAGCTGCCATGCAAGGCGCCAACCAGCACCCATCAGGAGCAAGGGTGAAGTGTCGAGAATAAATGATTAAAAGAAACACTTATTTGAACGGTTTAAAAGAGGAGAAAACAGGAAAAAAATGAAAATTTAATTTTGAAACAGTTTGTCTTCAATTTCGACTCTTTAAAATTAAAAATTCTAACAAAAAATGAAGGGAAAACTGGCTAATTTGAATCTTTTTGAAAAGATTAAAAAAATAATTTATGGAAATTATTAGTGATTTTTCCTGATTAAGATTAATTTTAGAATTTTGATGACATGTTTTAAATAAGTTAAAATCCAATCTGCATTTTTTTTAGAATATATAATAAATTGGACCAAGCTATATTTCTAACAATGACAAACCATTATTTCTTCTAGATTTTCCAGAACAAAAATTAAAAAAAAAAATTCAAAAGACTTTGAAATAAGATTAAATTTGATTCCAAAGATTTTCAAGAGTTGCCAGAATAATTTTTTTGAATTTTAATCATAATAAGTTTGAAGATATATTTCACAAATATTCTTCGTGGAAAAAACAGAAGCTAAAATGAAGAATTAAATTAGGGGGTACTTGAATTAAAAAAAATGTTCACAGGGGGTACATCACTGAAAAAAAGGTTGAGAACCACTATTCCATCCTCCCTCCCTTACTCCGAAACCCTGTCTCTCTTTCTGCTTTACCTCTGCACTCCTGCTCTTTCTCTCTCTCTCCCTCTCTTCCACTTTTGGCAAAAGTCTGCTTAGCCACAGTAGATATGCTAATAATGTAAACAGAAGGCTCAAGTAAATCTAAAGCTGACCAACACGCCGGATTGTAGTCAGCTGGAGGCGTGTCTTAATGAAATTAAACAATGGATGTCCGCTAACTTTTTGCAACTCAACGCCAAAAAAACGGAAATGCTGATTATCGGTCCTGCTAGACACCGAACTCTATTTAATAATACAACTCTAACATTTGACAACCAAACAATTAAACAAGGCGACACGGTAAAGAATCTGGGTATTATCTTCGACCCAACTCTCTCCTTTGAGGCACACATTAAAAGCGTTACTAAAACGGCCTTCTTTCATCTCCGTAATATCGCTAAAATTCGCTCCATTCTGTCCACTAAAGACGCTGAGATCATTATCCATGCGTTTGTTACGTCTCGCCTCGACTACTGTAACGTATTATTTTCGGGTCTCCCCATGTCTAGCATTAAAAGATTACAGTTGGTACAAAATGCGGCTGCTAGACTTTTGACAAGAACAAGAAAGTTTGATCACATTACGCCTGTACTGGCTTCCTGTGCACTTAAGATGTGACTTTAAGGTTTTACTACTTACGTATAAAATACTACACGGTCTAGCTCCATCCTATCTTGCCGATTGTATTGTACCATATGTCCCGGCAAGAAATCTGCGTTCAAAGGACTCCGGCTTGTTAGTGATTCCCAAAGCCCAAAAAAAGTCTGCGGGCTATAGAGCGTTTTCCGTTCGGGCTCCAGTACTCTGGAATGCCCTCCCGGTAACAGTTCGAGATGCTACCTCAGTAGAAGCATTTAAGTCTCACCTTAAAACTCATTTGTATACTCTAGCCTTTAAATAGACTCCCTTTTTAGACCAGTTGATCTGCTGTTTCTTTTCTTTTTCTTCTATGTCCCCCCCTCCCCTGTGGAGGGGGTCCGGTCCGATCCGGTGGCCATGTACTGCTTGCCTGTGTATCGGCTGGGGACATCTCTGCGCTGCTGGTCCGCCTCGACATCTCTGCGCTGCTGATCCGCCTCCGCTTGGGATGGTTTCCTGCTGGCTCCGCTGTGAACGGGACTCTCGCTGCTGAGTTGGATCCGCTTTGGACTGGACTCTCGCGACTGTGTTGGATCCATTGTGGATTGAACTTTCACAGTATCATGTTAGACCCGCTCGACATCCATTGCTTTCCTCCTCTCCAAGGTTTCTCATAGTCATCATTGTCACCGACGTCCCACTGGGTGTGAGTTTTCCTTGCCCTTATGTGGGCCTACCGAGGATGTCGTGGTGGTTTGTGCAGCCCTTTGAGACACTAGTGATTTAGGGCTATATAAGTTAACATTGATTGATTGATTGATCCTGGCACTCTTAGCTATTTCTTCTTTATGTCTTTTTTTCCAACCAAAAATGCTTTGCTCTGATTAGGGGGTACTTGAATTAAAAAAAAATGTTCACAGGGGGTACATCACTGAAAAAAAGGTTGAGAACCACTATTCCATCCTCCCTCCCTTACTCCGAAACCCTGTCTCTCTTTCTGCTTTACCTCTGCACTCTTGCTCTTTCTCTCTCTCTCCCTCTCTTCCACTTTTGGCAAAAGTCTGCTTAGCCACAGTAGATATGCTAATAATGTAAACAGAAGGCTCAAGTAAATCTCAATTAAGTGTGTGCTTGTAACCTCATACACTTATACAGGTAGCCTACACAACAGGCTAATAATGTAAACAGAGGCCCCACTAAATCTCAATTAAGTGTGTGCTTGGAGTAATTAGGAAAAGATGGAAACAAATAATTAATTATGGAACTACTAAATTACTAGTTTGTAAACCTCTAATAAGAAATTCTAGTTGGCAAAAAGGAACTAAAATTAATAAAAAAAACATATCATTTTTATTTAATAAAGAAATCTTTGAAGGCTGTCCCATACAACACATATGGAAAATGGGAGGACTTTTTTGACTGCCCGTTGCCGTGGGATACCATATTCAAACTAATCTACAAAACTACTATCGATGTGCAAAACCGTTATTTTCAAATTAAAATTATTTATAACTTCTTACCAACGGGGAAAATGTTAAAACTATGGAATATGACTGTATGTTTGAAACTATTGTAGTGTCGTTATGTACAAAAAGTGCACTTTATTTTAGTGTTGCTTTTATATGTTATCTTAGTGACATGCAGAAAAGTGCACTTTATATGTTTTAAACTATTGTTGTGTACAAAAAGTGCACTTATTTATAACAACGCTTTTTAAAGGGGAACATTATCACAATTTCAAAAGGGTTAAAAACAATAAAAATCAGTTCCCAGTGGCTTGTTGTATTTTCTGAAGTTTTTTTTTTAATTTTACCGGTCTCGGAATATCCCTAAATAAAGCTTTAAAGTGCTTGATTTTCGCTATTTGCGATGCCACTGTCCATTTCCCTGTGACGTCACACAGTGCTGCCAATGTAAACAAACAATGGGAATACCACAGCAAGATATAGCGACATTAGCTCGGATTCAAACTCGGATTTCAGCGACTTAAGCGATTCAACAGATTACGCATGTATTGAAACAGATGGTTGGAGTATGAAAATATTGAAGAAGAAACTGGAGCTATTGAGCGAATTCATAGCCATAGCATGGCCGAATAGCTGCGTTAGCATCGCCGGTAAAAAGTGCGGACCAAACGATCAGGACTTTCGCATCTTGTGACACTGGAGCAACTTAAATCCGTCGATTGGTAAGTGTTTGTTTCGCATTAAATGTGGGTGGAAGGAAACGTAATATAGTTGCAAATGCATCTGCAGGTTATCCATACATCTCTGTGCCATGTCTGCTTTAGCACCGCCGGTAAATAGCATGTTAGCGTCGATTAGCGTAGCATGTTAGCATCGATTAGCTGGCAGTCAACATCAACAAAACTGAGTCAGATGATTGCCGCTTTTGCTGTCAGGAATCTGAATCCACCCTGCATTTGTTTTGGTATTGTCATATTGTTGTCTTCCTTTTGGGTGGAAGTTGAAAAAACGTGTTCAAGGATTGGTTTGTTTATGAAGCTTGATATAGTTTCTGTTATTTTAGGAGAGTTTATTGACAAGCATGACTTAGTTAATTTAATTATAGTACTTGGTAAAAGGTTTATTTTTAAGGCCAAAAATAGATATTCACTTAGTATTACTTTCTTTAAAACATTTATTCAGTATTTTTTAACTTTAGAAAGATACATGATTGACAACGATAATGATGCCAAAAAACATGAAAAAAGATGGGAAATCCTTAAAGGCTTATTATGAAAATGTAATAATGTTTATAGATATGTAACAACAGCAACATATATGCTGTCTGTTGTTGTGTTCCCTTTTTTTGAGTGTACAAAATGAAGGGGTGTGTTGAATCTGACTTGGACATAATATGGACTATACACAAATGCTTTTTATGAAAATGTAATTTTGTTTATAACTTATATGCAATCTGTTGTTTCCCTCATTTTTGTTGTTGCACATGGATGAGGGTGTGTGTTGCTGAGGCCCACTTTGACATTGTCTGGACTGGACCTGGTTTTAAAAACCTTTTAGACAAGTCTAATTCCATTAACAACCTGGTCTGATGAAGATAAGGTTATTTTTTTTAATTTTTTTTTAATAAAATAAAATGAGATTAAAAAAGACTTGGAGAAGGCATTCGACCGTGTCCCTCGGGAAGTCCTGTGGGGAGTGCTCAGAGAGTATGGGGTATCGGACTGTCTTATTGTGGCGGTCCGGTCCCTGTATGATCAGTGTCAGAGCTTGGTCCGCATTGCCGGCAGTAAGTCGGACACATTTCCAGTGAGGGTTGGACTCCGCCAAGGCTGTCCTTTGTCACCGATTCTGTTCATAACTTTTATGGACAGAATTTCTAGGCGCAGTCAAGGCGTTGAGGGGTTCCGGTTTGGTAACCGCAGGATTAGGTCTCTGCTTTTTGCAGATGATGTGGTCCTGATGGCTTCATCTGACCGGGATCTTCAGCTCTCGCTGGATCGGTTCGCAGCCGAGTGTGAAGCGACCGGAATGAGAATCAGCACCTCCAAGTCCGAGTCCATGGTTCTCGCCCGGAAAAGGGTGGAGTGCCATCTCCGGGTTGGGGAGGAGACCCTGCCCCAAGTGGAGGAGTTCAAGTACCTAGGAGTCTTGTTCACGAGTGAGGGAAGAGTGGATCGTGAGATCAACAGGCGGATCGGTGCGGCGTCTTCAGTAATGCGGACGTTGTACCGGTCCGTTGTGGTGAAGAAGGAGCTGAGCCGGAAGGCAAAGCTCTCAATTTACCGGTCGATCTACGTTCCCATCCTCACCTATGGTCATGAGCTTTGGGTCATGACCGAAAGGATAAGATCACGGGTACAAGCGGCCCAAATGAGTTTCCTCCGCCGTGTGGCGGGTCTCTCCCTTAGAGATAGGGTGAGAAGCTCTGCCATCCGGGAGGAACTCAAAGTAAAGCCGTTGCTCCTTCACATGGAGAGGAGCCAGATGAGGTGGTTCGGGCATCTGGTCAGGATGCCACCCGAACGCCTCCCTAGGGAGGTGTTTAGGGCACGTCCAACCGGTAGGAGGCCACGGGGAAGACCCAGGACACGTTGGGAAGACTATGTCTCCCGGCTGGCCTGGGAACGCCTCGGGATCCCCCGGGAAGAGCTAGACGAAGTGGCTGGGGAGAGGGAAGTCTGGGTTTCCCTGCTTAGGCTGTTGCCCCCGCGACCCGACCTCGGATAAGCGGAAGATGATGGATGGATGGATGGATGGATGGATGGATGGATGGATGGAGATTAAAAAAAAAGGAAAACAATGACATTTTTTTGGGATAAAAAAGAAAGTAAAATCATATAAAACAATTACATAAAAAATAGTAATTAACGATAGTGTTAGTGGACCGGCGACACACACAATCATGTGTGTTTCAGGGACTGTGTCCCTTGCAGACTGTGTTATATATGTTGTGGGAACCAGCATTTTGGTAGCAGAAAGAAATAACCCTTTTTTGTGTGAGTGGGTGTGGCTGGGTGTGAATGGGGGAGGGAGGGGTTTTCTTTGGGGGGGTTGATGCACTGATGCAAAGTGTATTTTGTGTGTTTTTGTGTTGATTTAATAAAAAATAAAAAAAAGTGTGTGCTTGTAACCTCATACACTTATACAGGTACACAACATATCCCAACGTCGCCGCACGTTGGTTGATTGCGTCAAAAAATTGGGTCACACGCCACAATTCGGCCTTGTTTTTCAACTCATTCCACCGAAGGCCGAATGTGGCTTTTTTTTTGCCATATTCGGCCGAATATATTCGGTTACCGATTAATCGGTGCATCCCTAGTCTCATCGCAACATGCTGATACACACCTGTAGAGGTCAGTGTGGTGGTCGAACCAGTCGGAGAGTGTGCGGGGGGTGTAGTGGGGGAAGCGCTGGTGCAGCACATGGAAGGCCACGTTCTCAAAAGTGTAGATGTTGATTGTCACCTGGGAGGAAGGAAAAAACAAGACTTGAATGGAAATTCACCCTGGAACTGGACTTTTTTTTTTTTTTTAAAGGCATAGCTCGGTTGGTAGAGTGGCCGTGCCAGCAACTTGAGGGTTGCAGGTTCGATTCCCGCTTGTGCCATCCTAGTTACTGCCGTTGTGTCCTTGGGCAAGACACTTTACCCACCTGCTCCCAGTGCCACCCACACTGGTTTAAATGTAAATTAGATATTGGGTGTCACTATGTAAAGCGCTTTGAGTCACTTGAGAAAAGCGCTATATAAAGTATAATTCACTAATTCACTAAAGTAAACCATCGTCACAATTGGAGCCCAGCTTATTTCTGCACCTTCTCAGCAAATACTGATCACTTCCTGTCCTTGAGACACTTATGCGAAGTGAATTATATTTATATAGCGCTTTTTCTCTAGTGACTCAAAGCGCTTTACATAGTGAACAGTTCGAGATGCTACCTCAGTAGAAGCATTTAAGTCTCATCTTAAAACTCATCTTTAAATAGACCTCCTTTTTAGACCAGTTGATCTGCCGCTTCTTTTCTTTCTCCAATGTCCCCCCCCTCCCTTGTGGAGGGGGTCCGGTCCGATGACCATGGATGAAGTACTGACTGTCCAGAGTCGAGACCCAGGATGGACCGCTCGTCGGGACCCAGGATGGACCGCTCGCCTGTATCGGTTGGGGACATCTCTACGCTGCTGATCCGCTTGAGATGGTTTCCTGTGGACGGGACTCTCACTGCTGTCTTGGAGCCACTATGGATTGAACTTTCACAGTATCATGTTAGACCCGCTCGACATCCATTGCTTTCGGTCCCCTAGAGAGGGGGGGGGTTGCCCACATCTGAGGTCCTCTCCAAGGTTTCTCATAGTCAGCATTGTCACTGGCGTCCCACTGAATGTGAATTCTCCCTGCCCACTGGGTGTGAGTTTTCCTTGCCCTTTTGTGGGTTCTTCCGAGGATGTTGTAGTCGTAATGATTTGTGCAGTCCTTTGAGACATTTGTGATTTGGGGCTATATAAATAAACATTGATTGATTGATTGATTGATTGAAAGCCAATATCTAAGTTACATTCAAACCAGTGTGGGTGGCACTGGGAGCAGGCGGGTAAAGTGCCTTGCCCAAGGACACACCGTTGCCCGGGCGGTGTGTTTGGGATCATTGTCATGCTGGAAGACCCCAGCTACGTTTCATCTTCAAAGCTCTCACTGATGGAAGGAGGTTTTGGCTCAAAATCTTACGATACATGGCCCCATTCATTATTTCCTTAACACGGATCAATCGTCCTGTCCCCTTAGCTGAAAAACAGCCCCAAAGCATGATGTTTCCACCCCCATGCTTCACAGTAGGTATGGTGTTCTTGGGATGCAACTCAGTATTCTTCTTCCTCCAAACACGACGAGTTGAGTTTATACCAAAAAGTTGTATTTTGGTTTCATCTGACCACATGACATTCTCCCAATGTGAAGTGAAGTGAATTATATTTATATAGCGATTTTTCTCTAGTGACTCAAAGCGCTTTACATAGTGAAACCCATTATCTAAGTTACATTCAAACCAGTGCGGGTGGCACCGGGAGCAGGCGGGTAAAGTGCCTTGCCCAAGGACACGGCGGCAGTGACTAGGATGGCGGATGCGGGAATCGAACCCGCAACCCTCAAGTTGCCGGCACGGCCGCTCTACCGACCGAGCTGAACCGCAGAAAAAAACAGCAGGCGGCGGTGGTTTGACTTTAAGCGGGAAGATTTACAAATATGCGGCAAAAGCGTTGTTACAAAAAGTAGTAGCACTGCTAATGTCTAGCGCCATTCGAAAAGTCACCCGCTAGAGAATAAAGAGTGCTTGAAACTCCGCATGTCAACATCTCTGGCCGGTGCCACAACAAACAAAATGCCCAAGCAACCATTTCCAGATCAACACCGTATGAATAAAAAGTCAACAACATCCATAGTAAACTACTACATAGCACTATTGGATTTCCTTTTATGCAGCTCATTTTTATTGAAATATCTTGTGTGACATCATGCACTAAAGTGCGCTTTGTATGTTTGAAACTATTGTAGTGTCGTTATGTACAAAAAGTGCACTTTATTTTAGTGTTGCTTTTATATGTCATCTTAGTGACATGCAGAAAAGTGCACTTTATATGTTTTAAACTATTGTTGTGTACAAAAAGTGCACTTATTTATAACAACGCTTTTTAAAGGGGAACATTATCACAATTTCAAAAGGGTTAAAAACAATAAAAATCAGTTCCCAGTGGCTTGTTGTATTTTCTGAAGTTTTTTTTTTAATTTTACCGGTCTCGGAATATCCCTAAATAAAGCTTTAAAGTGATTGATTTTCGCTATCTTCGAAACCACTATCCATTTCCCTGTGACGTCATACAGTGCTGCCAATGTAAACAAACAATGGGAATACCACAGCAAGATATAGCGACATTAGCTCGGATTCAAACTCGGATTTCAGCGGCTTAAGCGATTCAACAGATTACGCATGTATTGAAACAGATGGTTGGAGTATGAAAATATTGAAGAAGAAACTGAAGCTATTGACGCTATTCATAGCCATAGCATGGCCGAATAGCTGCGTTAGCATCGCCGGTAAAATGTGTGGACCAAACAATCAGGACTTTCGCATCTTTTAACACTGGAGCAACTTAAATCCGTCGATTGGTAAGTGTTTGTTTCGCATTAAATGTGGGTGGAAGGAAACGTAATATAGTTGCAAATGCATCTGCAGGTTATCCATACATCTCTGTGCCATGTCTGCTTTAGCACCGCCGGTAAGTAGCATGTCGGCATCGATTAGCTGGCAGTCAACATCAACAAAAATCACCTTTGTGATTTTGTTGACTTTATAGTTGCAAATGCATCTGCAGGTTATCCATACATCTATGTGCCATGTCTGCTTTAGCACCGCCGGTAAATAGCATGTTAGCGTCGATTAGCGTAGCATGTTAGCATCGATTAACTGGCAGTCATGCCGCGACCAAATATGTCTGATTAGCACATTAGTCAACAACATCAACAAAAGTCACCTTTGTGATTTCGTTGACTTTATTGTTGCAAATGCATCTGCAGGTTATCCATACATCTCTGTGCCATGTCTGCTTTAGCACCGCCGGTAAACTGTGGAGACACTCTGATACATTCAATGGGGGTCTGGCGGCAGACACTTTCGCATCTTAGGGCCAGTGGTGCAACTTGAATCCCTCCCTGTGAATGTTGTTACACCCTCCGACAACACACCGATGAGGCATGATGTCTCCAAGGTTCCAAAAAATAGTCGAAAAAACGGAAAATAACAGAGCTGAGACCCAATGTTTACAATGGGTTGAAAATGAAAATGGCGGCTGTGTTACCTTGACGTCACATTCTGACCTCATCCCCTCCAGAGCGATAAACAGAAAGGCGTTTAATTCGCCAAAATTCACTCATTTAGAGTTCGGAAATCGGTTAAAAAAATATATGGTCTTTTTTCTGCACCGTCAAGGTATATATTGACACTTACATAGGTTTGCTGATAATGTTCCCCTTTAAAGGAGAACATTATCACAATTTCAAAAGGGTTAAAAACAATAAAAATCAGTTTCCAGTGGCTTGTTTTATTTTTCGAAGTTTCTTGCAAAATTTTACATCTCCCAGAATACCCCTAAAAAAAGCTTTAAAGTGCTTGATTTTCGCTATTTGCGAAACCACTATCCTTTTCCCTGTGACGTCATACAGTGCTGCCAATGTAAACAAACAATGGCGAATAGAACAGCAAGATATAGCGACATTAGCTCGGATTCAGACTCGGATTTCAGCGGCTTAAGCGATTCGACAGATTACGCATGTTTTGAAACGGATGGTCGGAGTATGGAGGCAGATGGCGAAAACGAAATTGAAGAAGCTATTGACGCTATTTGGCCATAGCGCGGGTGTACCTAATGAAGTGGCCCATAGCATGGCTGCCTTATTAGCATCGCCGGTAAAATGTGCGGACCAAAATATCGGGACTTTCGCATCTTGTGACACTGGAGCAACTTAAATCCGTCGATTGGTAAGTGTTTGTTTCGCATTAAATGTGGGTGTCTAGTTTCAAATGTACATACAGCTAGCGTAAATAGCATGTTAGCATCGATTAGCTGGCAGTCATGCTGCGACCAAATATGTCTGATTAGCACATAAGTCAACAACGTCAACAAAACTCACCTTTGTGATTTCGTTGACTTTATCGTTGCAAATGCATCTGCAGGTTATCCATACATCTCTGTGCCATGTCTGTCTTAGCATCGCCGGTCAAATGTGAAGACACTTTGGTACATTCAATGGGGGTCTGGTTCTTGCCAGAGGTGCAACTTGAATCCCTCCCTGTTAGTGTTGTTACAACCTCCGACAACACACCGACGAGGCATGATGTCTCCAAGGTTCCAAAAAAATAGTCGAAAAAACGGAAAATAACAAAGCTGAGACCCGGTGTTTGTAATGTGAAAATGAAAATGGCGGCTGTTTTACCTCGGTGACCAAAATGGATACATGGATGATACAGCAGAAGATTGGGAGAATGTCATGTGTGCAGCTTGGTGTGAAAAAATCAACGGTGGGAGCAATTTTTAGAAAATGGAAGACATACAAGTCACTGATAATCTCCCTCGATCTGGGGCTCCACGCAAGATCTCATCCCGTGGGGTCAAAATGATCATGAGAACGGTGAGCAAACATCCCAGAACCACACGGGGGGGATCTGGTGAATGACCTGCAAAGAGCTGGGACCAAAGTAACAAAGGTTACCGTCAGTAACACACTACGCCGACAGGGAATCAAATCCTGCAGTGCCAGACGTGTCCCCCTGCTTAAGCCAGTGCATGTCTAGGCCCGTCTGAAGTTTGCCAAAGACCACACAGATACAGCAGGGCTGTTAAGATCGGTTGGTAGAGTGGCCGTGCCAGCAACTTGAGGGTTGCAGGTTCGATTCCCACTTCTGCCAACCTAGTCACTGCCGTTGTGTCACTTTACCCACCTGCTTCCAGTGCCACCCACACTGGTTTGAATGTAACTTAGATAATGGGTTTCACTATGTAAAGCGCTTTGAGTCACTTGAGAAAAAGCGCTATATAAATATAATTCACTTCACTTCCCATTGGGAGAATGTCATGTGGTCAGATGAAACCAAAATAGAACTTTTTTGGTATAAACTCAACTGGTCGTGTTTGGAGGAAGAAGAATACTGAGTTGCATCCCAAGAACACCAAACCTACTGTGAAGCATGGGGGTGGAAACATCATGCTTTGGGGCTGTTTTTCCGCTAAGGGGACAGGACGATTGATCCGTGTTAAGGAAAGAATGAATGGGGCCATGTATCGTGAGATTTGGAGCCAAAACCTCCTTTGAATGGTTGACCAAATACTTATTTTCCACAAATAAATTCTTTAAAATTCCTACAATGTGAATTCCTGGATTTTTTTTCACATTCTGTCTCTCACAGTTGAAGTGTACCTATGATGAAAATTACAGACCTCTTTCATCCTTTGAAGTGGGAGAACTTGCACAATCGCTGGCTGACTAAATACTTTTTTATTTATTTTACAAATAAAATCTATTATTAGGGGTTATAACACCAAAAAATGACAGATTTCCAGCACGGACATAAGAGATGTCGCTACCTCCGTTTTCATGATTCTCCACAAGTTGAGGACGACCCGCCCGATGATGTTGATGGCAGACATGGTGTCCGCTCCGTACTCGTCTCTGTCGGCAGTGAAGCGATTGTCTCTGGAGTCACCTGAGGAGACATCGAAGGACAGCCAATCAGAGAGGAGGAGGCGGGGCCTGTGTGCTATGTAGCAAAATCCTCCCACACCTTATTTGGGGGATGATGTGAACTAGAGTTGTACGGTAGTATACTAATATGCAGTACTATACCATCCTCTAAAAAGTACCTGTCGTGACATTGCTGGTTTTAGGAGCGGAGGAGCATGTTTGGCAGCGCATACACACTGAGTACTTACAAGCAGACACAGTGTGTAGACAGAAAAGGGAGAATGGACGCATTTTGGTGTAAAAAGTCAAAATAAAGGTGAAGTTATAACACTGAAACACCCTCAGGAAGAGCTGCTTTGAGACAAGGCTAGCTAGCTAGCGGCTAAGGTCCATCCGCAATGTTAATAAAACTTGTTCATTTACTGTTAATATCGGCTTATGTTCTACCTACACTTCTGTTCTAATGTAATAATCACTTATTCTTCTCTTCTTCGATACTTGACATTAGTTTTGGATGATACCACACATTTAGGTACGGATCATGTCGATACCAAGTAGTTACAGGATCATACATTGGTCATATTCATGTGTCCGAGGAAATATTTACTGACTTTATAAACATAATACGCATTTCTAAAAAAAAAAGGAAAATATTTTGCGACGATGAAAAATATCCATGTAATCATAGTGGTATCGACTAGATACACTCTTGCGCTTGGTATCATTACAGTGGATGTCAGGTGTAGATCCACCCATGGCATTTGTTTACATTGGGACACCGGTAAGCATTTGTATCCTCCTACATTGTGTAGTGAAGCATGTTTAGCTATTCCTTGTCCTCCAGTGATAACACTACTTGTAAGAAAATTGCTTTATTTGTCACCATGGAGACCAAAATTAGTGATTTAGAAAAAATAGCTCTTCCTGATGGTGTTTCAGGTGTAGATCCAGCCATGGCATTTGTTTACATTCTATCCTCCTACATTATGTAGTGAAGCATGTTTAGCTATTCCTTGTACTCCAGTGATAACGCTACTTGTAAGAAAATAGCTTTATTTGTCACCATGGAGACCAAGCTCTTCCTGATGGTGTTTCAGGTGTAGATCCAGCCATGGCATTTGTTTACATTCTATCCTCCTACATTGTGTAGTGAAGCATGTTTAGCTATTCCTCGTCCTCCAGTGATAACGCTACTTGTAAGAAAATTGCTTTATTTGTCACCATGGAGACCGAAATTAGTGATTTAGAAAAAAATAGCTCTTCCTGATGGTGTTTCAGGTGTGGATCCAGCCATGGCATTTGTTTACATTGTATCCTCCTACATTGTGTAGTGAAGCATGTTTAGCTATTCCTCGTCCTCCAGTGATAATGCTACTTGTAAGAAAATTGCTTTATTTGTCACCATGGAGACCGAAATTAGTGATTTAGAAAAAATAGCTCTTCCTGATGGTGTTTCAGGTGTAGATCCAGCCATGGCATTTGTTTACATTCTATCCTCCTACATTGTGTAGTGAAGCATGTTTAGCTATTCCTAATCCTCCAGTGATAACACTACTTGTAAGAAAATTGCTTTATTTGTCACCATGGAGACCGAAATTAGTGATTTAGAAAAAATAGCTCTTCCTGATGGTGTTTCGGGTGTACATCCAGCCATGGCATTTGTTTACATTGTATCCTCCTACATTGTGTAGTGAAGCATGTTTAGCTATTCCTCGTCCTCCAGTGATAATGCTACTTGTAAGAAAATTGCTTTATTTGTCACCATGGAGACCGAAATTAGTGAGTTAGAAAAAATAGCTCTTCCTGATGGTGTTTCAGGTGTAGATCCAGCCATGGCATTTGTTTACATTCTATCCTCCTACATTGTGTAGTGAAGCATGTTTAGCTATTCCTCGTCCTCCAGTGATAATGCTACTTGTAAGAAAATCGCTTTATTGTCACCATGGAGACCGAAATTAGTGATTTCGAAAAATAGCTCTTCCTGATGGTGTTTCAGGTGTAGATCCAGCCATGGCATTTGTTTACATTGTATCCTCCTACATTGTGTAGTGAAGCATGTTTAGCTACTCCTCGTCCTCCAGTGATAACGTAATTGTAAGAAAATCGCTTTATTTGTCACCATGGAGACCGAAATTAGTGATTTAGAAAAAATAGCTCTTCCTGATGGTGTTTCAGGTGTGGATCCAGCCATGGCATTTGTTTACATGTATCCTCCTACATTGTGTAGTGAAGCATGTTTAGCTATTCCTCGTCCTCCAGTGATAACACTACTTGTAAGAAAATTGCTTTATTTGTCAGCATGCAGACCGAAATTAGTGATTTAGAAAAAATAGCTCTTCCTGATGGTGTTTCAGGTGTAGATCCAGCCATGGCATTTGTTTACATTGTATCCTCCTACATTGTGTAGTGAAGCATGTTTAGCTATTCCTTGTACTCCAGTGATAACATTACTTGTAAGAAAATTGCTTTATTTGTCACCATGGAGACCGAAATTAGTGATTTAGAAAAAATAGCTCTTCCTGATGGTGTTTCAGGTGTAGATCCAGCCATGGCATTTGTTTACATTGTATCCTCCTACATTGTGTAGTGAAGCATGTTTAGCTACTCCTCGTCCTCCAGTGATAACGTTACTTGTAAGAAAATTGCTTTATTTGTCACCATGGAGACCGAAATTAGTGATTTTGAAAAAATAGCTCTTCCTGATGGTGTTTCAGGTGTGGATCCAGCCATGGCATTTGTTTACATTGTATCCTCCTACATTGTGTAGTGAAGCATGTTTAGCTATTCCTTGTCCTCCAGTGATAACACTACTTGTCAGAAAATAGCTTTATTTGTCACCATGGAGACCAAGCTCTTCCTGATGGTGTTTCAGGTGTAGATCCAGCCATGGCATTTGTTTACATTGTATCCTCCTACATTGTGTAGTGAAGCATGTTTAGCTATTCCTTGTCCTCCAGTTATAACACTACTTGTAAGAAAATCGCTTTATTTGTCACCATGGAGACCGAAATTAGTGATTTTGAAAAAATAGCTCTTCCTGATGGTGTTTCAGGTGTAGATCCACCCATGGCATTTGTTTACATTGTATCCTCCTACATTGTGTAGTGAAGCATGTTTAGCTATTCCTCGTCCTCCAGTGATAATGCTACTTGTAAGAAAATTGCTTTATTTGTCAGCATGGAGACCAAAATTTGTGATTTCGAAAAAATAGCTCTTCCTGATGGTGTTTCAGGTGTAGATCCAGCCATGGCATTTGTTTACATTGTATCCTCCTACATTGTGTAGTGAAGCATGTTTAGCTATTCCTCGTCCTCCAGTGATAACGCTACTTGTAAGAAAATTGCTTTATTTGTCAGCATGGAGACCGAAATTAGTGATTTTGAAAAAAATAGCTCTTCCTGAAGGGTGTCTCAGTGTTAAAACTTCACCTTTATCTTGACTTTTTACACCAAAATGCGTCCATTGTCCCTTTTTTGTCCACACCCTGTGTCTGCTTAGAAGTACTCGGTGTGTGTGCGCTGCCCAACATGCTCCTCTGCTAGTAAAAGCAGCAATGTCAGGACATGCCTGTTAGAAAATAAATGGAGTCGTCCGTATTTGCGAGGTAAATAAAGTATTACCAGGGACTCTGGACAGTTGCTGACAGAGGTCCACTCCTAGCACTGCTGCCCGCTGAAGAAGGTAGCCCCAGGACTGCATCTGCACCTCGTACCCAAACAGGATATCTGGGTCAAATCTGAGGGGAAAAAAAACAGCAATATAACCTCAGCTAGAAACAGTTCTACATGACTTTGTACAGTACAGTGGAACTTGTTTAAGTCCAGCACTCAGCAAGACCTGCTCCACTCCACCTTCTTTTTCTGAGCTCAAGTGCCCACTTTAGTTGTTGTTGCACAATTTCAGACCCCAAAGGGGTGATTTTTATGAAAATTCTGACCGTCTATTCCAGGGGTGGTCACACCTTACATCATGTATTTATTACATGTTATTATGAATGTTAGTAGATACTACATATATACTTACATCATGTATTTATTACATGTTATTATGAATGTTAGTAGATACTACATATATACTTATATCATGTATTACATGTTATTATGAATGTTAGTAGATACTACATATATACTTATATCATGTATTTATTACATGTTATTATGAATGTTAGTAGATACTACATATATACTTACATCATGTATTTATTACATATTATCATGAATGTTAGTAGATATTACCTATATACTTACATCATGTATATATTACATGTTATTATGAATGTTAGTAGATACTATATATATACTTACATCATGTATATATTACTTATTATGAATGTTAGTAGATACTACATATATACTTACATCATGTATATAATACATGTTATTATGAATATTACTACATGACATATATACTTACATCATGTATTTATTACATATTATCATGAATGTTAGTAGATATTACCTATATACTTACATCATGTATATATTACATGTTATTATGAATGTTAGTAGATAATATATATATACTTACATCATGTATATATTACTTGTTATTATGAATGTTACTACATGACATATATACTTACATCATGTATATATTACTTGTTATTATGAATGCCAATACATGACGTATATACTTACATCATTTATATATTACATGTTATTATGAATGTTAGTAGATACTACATATATACTTACATCATGTATATATTACATGTTATTATGAATGTTAGTAGATACTACATATATACTTACATCATGTATATATAACATGTTATTATGAATATTACTACATGACATAAATACTTACATCATTTATATATTACATGTTATTCTGAATGTTACTAGATACTACATATATACTTACATCATGTATTTATTACATGTTATTATGAACGCTACTACATGACATATATACTTACATCATGTATATATTACATGTTATTCTGAATGGTAGTAGATACTACATATATACTTACATCATGTATATATTACATTTTATGTTACTACATGACGTATATACTTACATCATGTATATATTACATATTATGAATATTACTACATGACATAAATACTTACATCATTTATATATTACATGTTATTCTGAATGTTACTAGATACTACATATATACTTAAATCATATATTTATTACATGTTATTATGAATGCTACTACATGACATATATACTTGCATCATTTATATATTACATGTTATGAATGTTACTACATGACATATATACTTACATCATTTATATATTACATGTTGTTATGAATGTTACTAGATACTACATATATAATTACATCATGTATATATTCCATGTTATTATGAATGCTACTACATGACATATATAATGCATCATTTATATATTACATGTTATTATGAATGTTACTAGATACTACATATATACAGTTCTTACATAATGTATATAGTACATATTATGAATGTTACTACATGACATATATACTTACATCATTTATATATTACATGTTATGAATGTTACTAGATACTACATATATACTTACATCATGTATATAATACATGTTATTATGAATGTTACTAGATACTACATATATAATTACATCATGTATATATTCCATGTTATTATGAATGCTACTACATGACATATATAATGCATCATTTATATATTACATGTTATTATGAATGTTAGCAGATGCTACATATATACTTTCATCATGTTTATATTACATGTTATTACGAATGTTAGCAGATACTACATCTATACTTACATCATGTATATATTACATGTTTTTATGAATGTTACTAGATACTACATATATATGTACATCATGTATGTATTATAAATGTTATTACATTATATATATACTTATATCATGTATGTAAAACCTAATTAAGATGTATTGGATGTTTTTAAGGACTTTATAGGCACAATAGAGCGGCTCCTATAGGCTCTGCAGTAAAGTAAAGTAAAGTAAGTAAAGTAAAAATCTGTTTTTGATATGGATTGTGAAAGATAGGCAACATCCCCTCCAAAAAAGTGCAGTCCCCTTTAACAAAGTGTCATCTTCTATCACCAGCCATTCTCCTCATGCAAAAGCTAAAAGTAAATGTGCTAATTAGAGCATTAATTTGTCTTAAGTGGACCTGAGTCAGGAAAAGTGAGGGTCATGGACATCAACATGTCCTACTGTGTTTCTACATTACAGCTGAAAGTACTTGAGCCACCAACTTTCTCATGATCGCCACCAGTTCCTGAAACAGCATCTTCTCATCCGCAGCATATGTCACCTGCAGCCCAGAGATGCCGGACCTGACCAGCAGGGGCGCTGTTCTTCTGTGACCTGTTAAGTGTGTCAGACAGCCGGCAGTGAACAAACAAGGTCAGCCTAAAGACGAGGTCGTGGAAGTCTTCTTCACCTCGGCCGCGACCGTCGCCGTCTTCATGCACCACGACGGCGCCCGTCACCTGGCGGGTGTCCACGCCGGGCAAGGCAGCGTCGGAAGTCAGGCAGTAAAACAAGGCACATATGGGGTCAAACTCGGGATCGGGCTGGAGGTCACGGCGACTGCGCGCATGGAGCTCCATGCCCATTAGAGTCAGGTACTGCACCTGGAGAGGAACACACCTGTGTTAGTAAAGCAGAGAAGTTGTCACCTTAAATAAAAAGAGAATACAACAAATCCTTTTCAACTTATATTCAATTGAATAGACTGCAAGATAATTTTCACACTTTTTGCAAATAATCATGAATTTAGAATATAATGGCAGCAACACATGGCAAAAAAGGCATTTTTACCAGTGTGTTACATGACCTTTCCTTTTAACAACACTCAGTAAAGGTTTGGGAACTGACGAGACACATTTTTCATTCTTGCTTGATGTACAGCTTAAGTTGTTCAACAGTCTCCCGCCTCATATTTCATATTTTTCTGACATTTTCAATGTCTGGACTACAGGCAGGCACTCTTTTACTATGAAGCCACGCTGTTGTAACACCAGGCTTGGCATTGTCTTGCTGAAATAAGCAGGGGCGTCCATGATAACAACATATGTCACTCCAAAACCTGTATGGACCTTTCAGCATTAATGGTGCCTTCACAGATGTGTAAGTTACCCATGCCTTGGCCGCTAATACACCCCCATACCATCACACATACTGACTTTTACACTTTCACCCTAGACCAGTCCGGAAGGTTCTTTTCCTCTTTGGTACGGAGGACACCACGTCCACAGTTTCCCAAAAACAATGTGAAACGTGGACTCGTCAGACCACAGAACACTTATCCACTTTGCATCAGTCCACTTTAGATAAGCTCGGGCCCAGCGAAGCCTTTCTGGGTGTTGTTGATAAATAATAATAATGATAATAATAATAATGGATTAGATTTATATCGCGCTTTTCTATTGTTAGATACTCAAAGTGCTCACAGAGAAGTGGGAACCCATCATTCATTCACTACATCTGTAGCCACAGCTGCCCTGGGGTAGACTGACGGAAGCGTGGCTGCCAGTTTGCGCCTACGGCCCCTCCGGCCACCACCAATCATTCATTCATCATTCATTCACCGGTGCGAGCGGCACCGGGGGGCAAAGGGTGAAGTGTCCTGCCCAAGGACACAACGGCAGCCACTTTGATGTCCGTAGGTGGGAAGCGAACCTGCAACCCTCAGGTTTCTGGCACGGCCGCTCTACCCACTACGCCGTGCCGCCCCCAAATAAATAGCTTCGGCTTGGCATAGTCGAGTCTGAACTTGCACTTACAGATGTAGCGACCAACTGTGGTTATTGATAGTGGTTTTCTGAAGTGTTCCTGAGCCCATGTGGTGATATCCTTTACACACTGCCGTGGCTTTTTGATGCAGTAGCGCCTGAGGGATGGAAGGTGCGTAATATCATGGCTTAAGTGCAGTGATTTCTCCACATTCTCTGAACTTTTTGATGATATTACGGAGCGTAAATGGTGAAATCCCTAAATTCTTTGCAACAGCTGCTTGAGAAATGTTGTTCTCAAACAATCTGCTCAGGCATTTGTTGACAAAGTGGTGACCCTCACCCCGTATTTCATGGAAGCTGCTTTTATAGCACCCACCTGTTACCCAATTAGCCTGTTCACCTGTGGCATGTTCCACATTAAGTCTTTGATGAGCATTTCTAAACATTCTCACTCTTTTTTGCCACTTGTGCCAGCTTTTTTGAAACACATTGCAGCCATTAAATTCCAAATGAGCTATTTGCAAAAAAAATAAAGTTTCTCAGTCTATTCAATTGAATATAAGTTGAAGATGATTTGCAAATAATTGTATTCTCTAAATGCTGACAACGACCTTAAATTTAAATTGTTGTCTGTAAGACTCTTCAAGACCCCTGTGTTAGGAGCATCCACTGATACTGATAAAGCTCACCTCATGCAGAGCTTTGGCATCCTGCAGGTTCTGCATGCTGACTTTGAAGCCGTAAGTGTTGAGGAGACTGGGACCCTCGATCTGAGAATTGTCTCTTTTCGGAACATTTAAAGCAGCGAAATGGTTCTGTGGAGGACAAACACGCAGCACAGTCAATTCCTTGAAGTCCACCAGGCTCAGTGATGGTCCGCATGACCCAAACTAGTCCTTGCTGGCAACATTGACTTTGAACTTTGGCCAATCACATCATTCATTTTGATTCTTCTGTTTTCATATCTTCTATACACTTTAGTCAGCCAGCGATTGTGCAAGTTCTCCCACTTCAAAGGATGAAAGAGGTCTGTCATTTTCATCATAGGTACACTTCAACTGTGAGAGACAGAATGTGGGAAAAAAAATCCAGGAATTCACATTGTAGGAATTTTAAAGAATTTTTTTGTGGAAAATAAGTATTTGGTCACTTTCAAACAAGGAAGATCTCTGGCTCTCACAAACCTTTAACTTCTTCTTTAAGAAGCTCTTCTGTCCTCCACTCGTTACCTGTATTAATGGCACCTGTTTGAACTCAGTATCTGTATAAAAAACACCTGTCCACAGCCTCCAACAGTCAGACTCCAAACTCCACTATGGCCAAGACCAAAGAGCTGTCGAAGGACACCAGGAAAAGAATTGTAGACCTGCACCAGACTGGGTAAAGTGAATCTACAATAGACAAGCAGCTTGGTGTGAAAAAAATCAACTGTGGGAGCAATTATCAGAAAATGGAAGACATACAAGACCACTGATAATCTCCCTCGATCTGGAGCTCCACGCAAAATCTCATCCCGTGGGGTCAAAATGATCATGAGAACGGTGAGCAAACATCCCAGAACCACACGGGGGGGATCTGGTGAATGACCTGCAAAGAGCTGGGACCAAAGTAACAAAGGTTACCGTCAGTAACACACTACGCCGACAGGGAATCAAATCCTGCAGTGCCAGACGTGTCCCCCTGCTTAAGCCAGTGCATGTCTAGGCCCGTCTGAAGTTTGCCAAAGACCACACAGATACAGCAGGGCTGTTAAGATCGGTTGGTAGAGTGGCCGTGCCAGCAACTTGAGGGTTGCAGGTTCGATTCCCACTTCTGCCAACCTAGTCACTGCCGTTGTGTCACTTTACCCACCTGCTTCCAGTGCCACCCACACTGGTTTGAATGTAACTTAGATAATGGGTTTCACTATGTAAAGCGCTTTGAGTCACTTGAGAAAAAGCGCTATATAAATATAATTCACTTCACTTCCCATTGGGAGAATGTCATGTGGTCAGATGAAACCAAAATACAACTTTTTGGTAAAAACTCAACTGGTCGTCTTTGGAGGAAGAAGAATACTGAGTTGCATCCCAAGAACACCATACCTACTGTGAAGCATGGGGGTGGAAACATCATGCTTTGGGGCTGTTTTTCTGCTAAGGGGACAGGACGATTGATCCTTGTTGAGGAAAGAATGAACGGGGCCATGTATCGTGAGATTTTGAGCCAAAACCTCCTTCCATCAGTGAGAGCTTTGAAGATGAAACGTGGCTGGGTCTTCCAGCATGACAATGATCCCAAACACACAGCCCGGGCAACAAAGGAGTGGCTCCGTTAGAAGCATTTGAAAGTCCTGGAGTGGCCTAGCCAGTCTCCAGACCTCATAGAAAATCTGTGGAGGGAGTTGAAAGTCCGCGTTGCTCGGCGACAGCCCCAAAACATCACTCCTCTCGAGAAGATCTGCATAGAGGAATGGGCCAAAATACCAGCTACTGTGTGTGAAACCTGGTAAAGACCTATAGTAATCGTTTGACCTCTGTTATTGCCAACAAAGCTTATATTCCAAAGTATTGAGTTGAATTTTTGTTCTTGACCAAATACTTATTTTCCACCGTAATTTACAAATAAATTATTTAAAATTCCTACAATGTGAATTCCTGGATTTTTTTTTATATTCTGTCTCTCACAGTTGAAGTGTACCTATGATGAAAATTACAGACCTCTTTCATCCTTTGAAGTGGGAGAACTTGCACAATCGCTGGCTGACTAAGTACTTTTTTGCCCCACTGTATATGTCGGACTACAATGAGAATGTTTATTATATATGTCTGACTACAATGGGAATGTTTATTATATATGTCAGACTACAATGGGAATGTTTATTATATATGTCGGACTACAATGAGAATGTTTATTATATGTCAGACTACAATGGGAATGTTTATTATGTATGTCAGACTACAATGGGAATGTTTATTATATATGTCAGACTACAATGGGAATGTTTATTATATATGTCAGACTACAATGGGAATGTTTATTATATATGTCTGACTACAATGAGAATGTTTATTATATGTCAGACTACAATGGGAATGTTTATTATATATGTCTGACTACAATGAGCATATTTATTATATATGTCTGACTACAATGAGAATGTTTATTATATGTCAGACTACAATGGGAATGTTTATTATATATGTCTGACTACAATGAGAATATTTATTATATATGTCAAACTACAATGGGAATGTTTATTATATATGTCGGACTACAATGGGAATGTTTATTATATATGTCTGACTACAATGAGAATATTTATTATATATGTCAAACTACAATGAGAATGTTTATTATATATGTTGGACTACAATAGGAATGTTTATTATATATGTCAGACTACAATGGGAATGTTTATTATATATGTCGGACTACAATGGGAATGTTTATTATATATGTCAGACTATAATGGGAATGTTTATTATATATGTCTGACTACAATGAGAATGTTTATTATATATGTCAGACTACAATGGGAATGTTTATTATATATGTCGGACTACAATGGAAATGTTTATTATATATGTCAGACTACAATGGGAATGTTTATTATGTATGTCAGACTACAATGGGAATGTTTATTATATATGTCAGACTACAATGGAAATGTTTATTATATATGTCAGACTACAATGAGAATGTTTATTATATATGTCAGACTACAATGGGAATGTTTATTATATATGTCGGACTACAATGGAAATGTTTATTATATATGTCAGACTACAATGGGAATGTTTATTATGTATGTCAGACTACAATGGGAATGTTTATTATATATGTCAGACTACAATGGGAATGTTTATTATATATGTCAGACTACAATGGGAATGTTTATTATATATGTCAGACTACAATGGGAATGTTTATTATATATGTCAGACTACAATGGGAATGTTTATTATGTATGTCAGACTACAATGGGAATGTTTATTATATATGTCAGACTACAATGGGAATGTTTATTATGTATGTCAGACTACAATGGGAATGTTTATTATATATGTCAGACTACAATGGGAATGTTTATTATATATGTCAGACTACAATGGGAATGTTTATTATATATGTCAAACTACAATGGGAATGTTTATTCTGACAGAAACGGACACATTTTTTCACAGAAATTAAGGTCTCAAATTTCATGTGAACAAAAGTGTTCACCTATGTTTGTCAACGTCCGTTTAAGTAGGCACTTATTAGTAATAAAAACTTATTAGTAATAAGAAATATTTTGGTATTAAGTACAATGGACCACCATTTGAGTTGGTTGACATAAACAACAGTGACCTCTAAATATTTTGGCACCGGTACCAAAATGTATTTTGATACTTTTTCTAAATAAAGGGGACCACAAAAAAATGTCACTATTGTCTTTATTGTAACAAATATATGTTTATTATTGTCATTTAGTCCTTGAATAAAATGTTAAACATACTAAACAACTTGTGTTTTAGTAGTAAGTAAACAAACAAAGACTCCTAATTAGTCTGCAGTAACATATTGTGTCATTTATACACCTATTATTTTGTACACATTATGAGGGACAAACTGTAAAAAATATTGATGCATCTACTTCATTTACTGTTAATATCTGCCTATTTTCTGTTTTAACATGTTCTATCTACACTTCTGTTAAAATGTAATAATCACTTATTCTTCTCTTCTTTGATACTTGACATTAGTTTTGGATGATACCACACATTTAGGTATTGATCCGATACCAAGTAGTTACAGGATCATACAATAAAACATAATACCTAATAAACCAATAATAATATGGTTAAGAAATACTGATATAAAGGGTAGGTGTCGTGTTGTTTTCTGTTTCAACATGTTTTATTTACACTTCTGTTCAAAGGTAATAATCACTTATTCTTCTCTTCTTTGATACTTAACATTAGTTTTGGACGATACCGCACATTTAGGTATGGATCATGTCGATACCAAGTAGTTACAGGATCATACATTGATCATATTCAAGGTCCTCATGTGTCCGGGGACGTATTTACTGACATTATAAACATACATGAATCCTAAAAAAAGGAAAAAAGATTTTGTGATGATAAAAAATATCGATGTAATCATAGTAGTATCAACTAGATACACTATTGTACTTGGTATCATTACAGTGGATGTCAGGTATAGATCCACCCATGGCGTTTGTTTACATTGTGGTGTGTAGTGAAGCATGTTAAGCTATTCCTCGTCCTCCAGTGATAATGCTACTTGTAAAAAACTTTATTTGCCGCCATTGAGGCCAGGATTAGTGATTTAGAAGTAGCAGCTGTCCCTGAGGGTGTTTCAGCGTTATATGCGTCCATTCTCCCTTTTCTGTCTACACACTGTGTCTGCTTGTAAGTACTCTGTGTGTGTGCGCTGCCCAACATGCTCCTCTGCTCCTAAAACCAGCAATGTCACGGCATGCCCGTAAAAAAAATAAATAAATGGTGTATAGTACCGTTTTTAATTCATTAGTACTGCGATACTACACTAGTACTGGTATATTGTAAAAGCCTAATGTACAAACCCCGTTTCCATATGAGTTGGGAAATTGTGTTAGATGTAAATATAAACAGAATACAATGATTTGCAAATCCTTTTCAACCCATATTCAGTTGAATATGCTACAAAGACAACATATTTGATGTTCAAACTCATAAAGTTTATTTTTTTTTGCAAATAATAATTAACTTAGAATTTCATGGCTGCAACACGTGACAAAGTAGTTGGGAAAGGGCATGTTCACCACTGTGTTACATCACCTTTTCTTTTAAGTGGTTAATGCGTCCATTCTCCCTTTTCTCTATACACACTGTGTCTGCTTGTATAAAACGTTTGGGAACTGAGGAAACTAATTGTTGAAGCTTTGAAAGTGGAATTCTTTCTCATTCTTGTTTTATGTAGAGCTTCAGTCCTTCAACAGTCCGGGGTCTCCACTGTCGTATTTTACGCTTCATAATGCGCCACACATTTTTCAAGGGAGACAGGTCTGGACTGCAGGCGGGCCAGGAAAGTACCCGCACTCTTTTACTATGAAACCAAGCTGTTGTAACATGTGGCTTGGCATTGTCTTGCTAAAATAAGCAGGGTCGTCCATGATAACGTTGCTTGGATGACAACATATGTTGCTCCAAAACCTGTATGGACCTTTCAGCATTAATGGTGCCTTCACAGATGTGTAAGTTACCCATGCCTTGGGCACTAATACACCCCCATACCATCACACATGCTGACTTTTGAACTTTGCGCCTTTAACAATACGGATGGTTATTTTCCTCTTTGTTCCGGCGGACACCACGTCCACAGTTTCCAAATATAATTTGAAATGTGGACTCGTCAGACCACAGAACACTTTTCCACTTTGCATCAGTCCATCTTAGATGAGCGAAACCAGCGGTGTTCCTGGGTGTTGTTGATAAATGGCTTTTGCTTTGCATAGTAGAGTTTTAACTTGCACTTACAGATGTAGCGACCAACTGTAGTTACTGACAGTGGTTTTATAAAGTGTTCCTGAGCCCATGTGGTGATATCCTTTACACACTGATGTCGGTTTTTGGTGCGGTACCGCCTGAGGGATCAACGGTCCGTAATCTCGTCGCTTACGTGCAGTGATTTCTCCAGATTCTCTGAACCTTTTGATGATTTTAGGGACCGTAGATGGTAAAATCCCTAAATTCCTTGCAATAGCTCGTTGAGAAATGTTGTTCTAAAACTGTTCAACAATTTGCTTACAAATTGGTGACCCTCACCTCATTTTTGTTTGTGAATGACTTAGCATTTCATGGAAGCTGCTTTTATACCCAATCATGGCACCCACCTGTTCCCAATTAGCCTGGACACCTGTGGGGTGTTCCAAATAAGTGTTTGATGAGCATTCCTCAACTTTATCAGTATTTATTGCCACCTTTCCCAACTTCTTTGTCACGTGTTGCTGGCATCAAACTCTAAAGTTAAATGTTTATCAGTTTGAACATCAAATCTGTTGTCTTTGTAGCATATTCAACTGAATATGGGTTGAAAATGATTTGTAAATCATTGTATTCTGTTTATATTTACATCGAACACAATTTCCCAACTCGTATGGAAACGGGGTTTGTGTATTATTCTGCACCTGTTGGAGTTTCACCTTCATCTGTGTGTTCAGCAAGACTCTTCTCAGGGGATCTGTTTGGCTCCTCCTCCTCTGCTGGATTCTCTGAGCCACGGGATCATCTGCAGGGGGACCAGGGGAGCAGAGTTGAGGAACCAGCTGACACAAAGCAGGAACATTCCGGAAGGATGCCTACCCCGGGTGATGGGCGTGCTGCATACAGGCGCCACACCCTCGCGCCTCCTCTTTACGAAAGGAGTGCTGTGAAGATTTGGGGAGTCCATCCCGTCCTCATCTTGGATGTGGGGAAAGGTGGGGCTGGTGACAGAAAGTTGCGGGGACAGCGGCCTGGTTTGGTCGAAACCACCGATGCTGGGACGACGCTGCCATGTCGGCAGCTCTGGAGACTCCGGAGAGCTGCTTGTGTCGTTCTCTTCATGTCCGTCCTCCTGGTTCAGGTGGACGGAACCTTCATGGGGTGCTGGACTACATGCAGATCCTGGACTCCTTGTGGGAGAAAAGACCAGCGAGAGCTCCTGCTTTCTTCTCCTTGGGGTTCGCTTGAGTTTTCCATGAGATGTGGAGTTGCTGGGAAAATCAGACGTGGACACTTTCTCCTTCTTCAGCAGATCTGCATGTCTGATGCCCTTCTGCAAGGTCTGGTACTGCCTCCTGGCTTCCAACCACAGCTGCACGTCTTCTGCCCTCGGCGCACTTTTGCAGGGGAGCAGGATGACCTGCTGGTCCCCGGCCGAGGACTCGATCTCTGGCCGTTCTTTACGTTCTCGGCCTCTCCGCAGGGCCGGTGGTGAGGTGAGGGCGGGGGTGGAGGCGGGGGCCGGGTGTGTCATGGCGGAGAAGGCCGTCTTCCAGAAGTGCAGACCCTCCATGCAGAGTTCGCCGCTGAACTCTTTTAAGTCGTGGGCCAGTCTGGTTCCCACCGTGAGCTTCCGACCGCCAACGTCCCTGAGGACGGACAAGAAGACCAGAACTCACACCTTTTAACCCAGTGGTTCTTGACCTTGTTGGAGGTACGGAACCCCACCAGGTTCATATGCGCATTCACCGAACCCTTCTTTGGTGAAAAATAAAATGTTTAGTTTTTGTCAAATTCACGACAAAGTTATGTGTTTTTGGTCACACTTTAGTATAGGGAACATATTCTAAGCAACAAATACTTAATTTTGTCATGATCTGTGGTCTGGATCATGTTTTTGGACTCTTTTAGTTCCTGTTTGCGCTCCCTTGTTTTGTTTGGTTACCATGCCGACTTATGACTTTCACCCGCCTCTGGTGTTCGGACAGCGCACCTGCTGCTAATCAAGACCCTCATTTAAGTCTGTCTTTGCCAGTCAGTCGGCCTGGCGTCATTGCTTGTTTTCATGCGATGCCACAGTTCCTTGGCCACGTAAGTCTTGTTTATTTCTTGCCACGGTTTTGTGTTTGTTCCACGCCAGGGATCGGGAACCTTTTTGGCTGAGAGAGCCAAAAAGCCAAATATTTCAAAATATATTTCCGTTAGAGCCGTATCTTTTTTTTTTTAACACTGAACACAACTAAACACATGCATTTTTGAGTAAGACCAACATTTCTAGAGTATAACAGGTCTTTGTAATAACATTGTTATTCTGAAGCTAACTGTGGAGGGGGCGTGGCCTGCGGGCCTGCAGCGACAGGTGCGTAGAGGGCCAACCTGGGCCTTGTTATCTAATCACCTGTCGCTCTGTTATAAGCAGCAGCAAGGAGGAGAGACTGGGTCGGGGCTGGAAATACTATCTCTGGAAAGCAACTGAGAGACTTATTGAAAAATAAAACAATATTATAACCCTGAAACAGGCTCTCATGTCGGTGCTCGGGGGTCTGAAGAACCCCCAGGAGGGCAAGCCCCACACTAACCAATAATAAATAAATAACTTCTTACCATTAACGCAACTTCTTGAACAGGTGCGGTAGAAAACGGATGGACGGATTAAAAATGCATGAGAATGTTTCTTAATTTTAACATTATTTTTAACACTGTGATTACAAGTGGAATTGTTCATTACTTATCGTGTTAAGCAACGTCGGGTCAGATTTATCCGAGAGCCAGATGCAGTTCCACGCCATAGTTTATGTTTGTTTGTTTCATGCCACAGTTTTGTGTTTTTTTTCCACGCCATAGTTTATGTTTGTTTACCTCACGCCCTGCCGAGATTTATCGAGTTAATAAATATGTTCCTACCTGCAAGCCTTGTCCGGAATAGTCCGTTTGCATCCCGGGAGAACAAACCTCGCAGTAAGCTGCGACCCCCCAGTCATGACAATCAATCCAATCCATTTCTCCATTTTCTACCGCTTAATACTGTCATATTGAGTAAAACAACACATGTTTTGTGTTTGGAAACCTTACAAAATATCATTTTTCTTATTAAACTCACAAACATACATTATTACAAGCATTATTAGGACATTTTGCATGTTTGGTTTTGGAGTTATGTTTATGTAACTGTCATATTTAGTATGACAGTTACACTGTCATATTGAGTAAAACAAACTATGTTTTGTCTTTGCAAACCTTACAAAAGCACAAGTTTTTGGTAAAACTCACAAAGATACAATTATTACAAGCATTATTAGACATTTTGCATGTTTTGTTTTGGAGTTATGTTTATGTAACTGTCATATTTGGTATGACAGTTATACTGTCATATTGAGTAAAACAAACTATTTTTTGTCTTTGCAAACCTTACAAAAGCACACGTTTTTGGTAAAACTCACAAACATACATTATTACAAGCATTATTAGACATTTTGCATGTTTGGTTTTGGAGTCATGTTTATATATATAACTGTCATATTTAGTATGACAGTTATACTGTCATATTGAATAAAACAAACTATTTTTTGTCTTTGCATACCTTTCAAAAGAATAAGTTTCTAGTAAAACTCACAAAGATACATTATTTCAGGCATTATTAGACATTTTGCATGTTTGGTTTTGGAGTTTTGTTCATATAACTCATATTTAGTATGACAGTTATACTGTCATATTGAGTAAAACAAACTATTTTTTGTCCTTGCAAACCTTGCAAAAGCATAAGTTTTTGGTAAAACCCACAAAGATACATTATTACAAGCATTATAAGACATTTTGCATGTTTGGTTTTGGAGTTATGTTTATATAACTGTCATATTTAGTATGACAGTTATACTGTCATATTGAGTAAAACAAACTATTTTTTGTCTTTGCAAATCTTACAAAAGCAAAAGTTTTTGGTAAAACTAACAAAGATACAATTATTACAAGCATTATTAGACATTTTGCATATTTGGTTTTGGAGTTATGGTTATATAACTGTCATATTTACTATGACAGTTATACTGTCATATTGAGTAAAACAACACATGTTTTGTGTTTGGAAACCTTACAAAATATCATTTTTCTTATAAAACTTACAAACATACATTATTACTATCATTATTAGACATTTTGCATGTTTGGTTTTGGAGTTATGTTTATATATATAACTGTCATATTTAGTATGACAGTTATACTGTCGTATTGAGTAAAACAAACTATTTTTTGTCTTTGCAAACCTTATAAAAGAATAAGTTTCTAGTAAAACTCACATAGATACATTAATACAATCATTATTAGACATTTTGCATGTTTGGTTTTGGAGTTATGTTTATCTAACTGTCATATTTAGTATGACAGCTATACTGTCATATTGAGTAAAACAAACTATATTTTGTCTTTGCAAACCTTACAAAAGCACAAGTTTTTGGTAAAACTCACAAACATACATTATTACAAGCATTATTAGACATTTTGCATGTTTGGTTTTGGAGTTATGTTTATATAACTGTCATATTTAGTATGACAGATATACTGTCATATTGAGTAAAACAACACATTTTTTGTCTTTGCAAATCTTACAAAAGCATATGTTTTTGGTAAAACTCACAAAGATACATTATATCATTATTACACGTTTTGCATGTTTGGTTTTGCAGTTATGTTTATCTAACTGTCATATTTAGTATGAGAGTTATACTGTCGTATTGAGTAAAACAAACAATTTTTTGTGTTTGCAAACCTTACAAAAGCATAAGTTTATAATAAAACTCACAAAGATACATTATTACAAGCATTATTAGACATTTTGCATGTTTGGTTTTGGAGTTATGTTTATCTAACTTTAATATTTACTATGACAGTTATACTGTCATATTGAGTAAAACAACACATGTTTTGTGTTTGGAAACCTTACAAAATATCATTTTTCTTATAAAACTTACAAACATACATTATTACTATCATTATTAGACATTTTGCATGTTTGGTTTTGGAGTTATGTTTATATATATAACTGTCCTATTTAGTATGACAGTTATACTGTCGTATTGAGTAAAACAAACTATTTTTTGTCTTTGCAAACCTTATAAAAGAATACGTTTTTAGTAAAACTCACATAGATACATTAATACAATCATTATTAGACATTTTGCATGTTTGGTTTTGGAGTTGTTTATCTAACTGTCATATTTAGTATGACAGCTATACTGTCATATTGAGTAAAACAAACTATTTTTTGTCTTTGCAAACCTTACAAAAGAATAAGTTTCTAGTAAAACTCACAAAGATACATTATTTCAGGCATTATTAGACATTTTGCATGTTTGGTTTTGGAGTTTTGTTCATATAACTCATATTTAATATGACATTTATACTGTCATTTTGAGTAAAACAAACAATGTTTTTTCTTTGCAAACCTTACAAAAGCACACGTTTTTGGTAAAACTCACAAAAAAAAACAATTATTACAATCATTATTAGTCATTTTGCATGTTTGGTTTTGGAGTTATGTTTATCTAACTTTCATATTAAGTATGACAGTTATACTGTCGTATTGAGTAAAACAAACTATTTTTTGTCTTTGCAAACCTTTCAAAAGAATAAGTTTCTAGTAAATCTCACAAAGATACATTATTTCAGGCATCTTTAAACATTTTGCATGTTTGGTTTTGGAGTTTTGTTTGTATAACTCATATTTAGTATGACAGTTATACTGTCATATTGAGTAAAACAAACTATTTTTTGTCTTTGCAAACCTTACAAAAGCACAAGTTTTTGGTAAAACTCACAAACATACATTATTACAAGCATTATTAGACATTTTGCATGTTTGGTTTTGGAGTTATGTTTATATATATAACTGTCATATTTAGTAGGACAGTTATACTGTCATATTGAGTAAAACAAGACATTTTTTGTGTTTGCAAACCTTACAAAATATATTTTTTCTTGTAAAACTCACAAACATACATTATTACAAGCATTATTAGACATTTTGCATGTTTGGTTTTGGAGTTATGTTTATCTAACTGTCATATTTAGTATGACAGCTATACTGTCCTATTGAGTAAAACAAACTATTTTTTGTCTTTGCAAACCTTACAAAAGCACAAGTTTTTTGTAAAACTCACAAACATACATTATTACAAGCATTATTAGACATTTTGCATGTTTGGTTTTGGAGTTATGTTTATATATATAACTGTCATATTTAGTAGGACAGTTATACTGTCATATTGAGTAAAACAAGACATTTTTTGTGTTTGCGAACCTTACAAAATATATTTTTTCTTGTAAAACTCACAAACATACATTATTACAAGCATTATTAGACATTTTGCATGTTTGGTTTTGGAGTTATGTTTATCTAACTGTCATATTTAGTATGACAGCTATACTGTCATATTGAGTAAAACAAACTATTTTTTGTCTTTGCAAACCTTACAAAAGCACAAGTTTTTGGTAAAACTCACAAACATACATTATTACAAGCATTATTAGACATTTTGCATGTTTGGTTTTGGAGTTATGTTTATATATATAACTGTCATATTTAGTATGACAGCTATACTGTCATATTGAGTAAAACATTTTTTGTCTTTGCAAACCTTACAAAAGCATAAGTTTTTGGTAAAACTCACAAAGATACATTATTTCAGGCCTTATTAGACATTTGGCATGTTTGGTTTCGGAGTTATGTTAAATAACTGTGATAATATTGCCTAATAGTAGCTTTTTGTTAAATATGAATATATTCTCACATTGGTTTCCCAGGGGCATCGGCGGGGTCACTGCAGAAGGGCTCCTGAAAGGTGGCCTCGGATATCTCCAGGTCCTGCAAAGTGCTGAGGATCTCCTCCCTGCTCGGAGGGGACATGAGGGGCTTCAGGATGTGGGCTCCTCCTCCTCCTCCTCCTGGTCCCCGCAGCACCTGGCTGGCCCTCACCTGAGAGAAGGAGCTGACAGACCGAGGAGAGCTACTGGGCGTGGTGGATGTGAATCCGTCAATGCCTTCCAGAAACTCGCCTGTAGGGGAGCCCTCGTGGCAGGCGAATGAGGCGGAGCTTAGAGGCAAGACGGGATCACAGGCTGAAAACAGCAGATCTTTTCTCTCACAGTGGAAGTCCTGAAAGGGGCTGAGGGTCTGGGCGTGGCCCGAAGACAAGTGGCCGTCTCCGGGTTGGAACTTGTCCGAGTCAATGAAGGTGAGGTGGTTGGGTGGACCCTCCCCATGGTCCCGTCTGTCCAGGATGTCGGCGCTGGAAGGCTTGAGCCGGTGCCATTCGAAGTCCTCCTCAGAACCTGGCAGCCAATCCGACTTCTTTTCGAAACCCAGTGCCTGGGCGACTACTGCCTCCTGGTTGGCATCACTCAAAAACTTCAAAGGTAAATGTTTGTCGGTCAGGACGAACTGAGTGCCGCTGTACGGGCTGGAGAATTCTGTCTGATCGATGGCGTTTATGTCAAAGGAACAGTTGTGTGGCAGTTCTGGGGACAGGCTGTCTTCTATCAGGTTGCAAGTGTCCATGTCCGGGTTGGACGGAAAGAGCAAGCAGTCATCCAAAGTTATGTCCTCCTGCTTCACTGACAAAGTAGGCCGAGTGTTGTTCGTCTTGCTTTTCCTGGGTTTGATATCCTTGGGCATTGAAGAAGTGGTGGCCAGTGGTTTCCTTGGAGTAGCTTTTCTTGATTTGGCTGGTTTGGTTATCGGAGCTGCGACAGTGGAACGGTTGGCAGAATCCCCCGCCGGAGTTTGACCGTGCTGACTCTTTTGGTAAAGTTTCCTGAGGACAGACAAGCTGCAGGGGGTCTGAGAGAGACCGGAAACCTGCCTGTTGGTTAAGCCTGACTGTGTGGAGGCTTTTGCTGATTGAGAGTTTTTACGGTCTTTTTGTGAGGTTGAACATGTTGACGCTTTGAAGTCCCCCGTGCCAGGTTCTACCTTTACAACAGTGGTCTGACAACTTTGCTGCTTTGTCTGAACCTGTGGTGACGTATTTTGATTGGACTCTAAAAAAGAAATCTTAGAGTCCTCGATTTTTGGTTCAACTGTTGTCTGGTCTTGACTGT
The DNA here is from genome assembly GCF_033978795.1 of Nerophis ophidion. NCBI lineage: Eukaryota > Metazoa > Chordata > Actinopteri > Syngnathiformes > Syngnathidae > Nerophis > Nerophis ophidion. The sequence goes on from NC_084613.1 coordinate 6,266,078, forward strand.
TACCTACATTTACTAGCTTTTTTGACGGAGATGAATCGTCTTCTGGGAAAAGTACCTTTGATATATCTTTCCTGGTATTGTGATGTTTAGGATCCGTTGACTTCCTTTTGTTCGCCCATCTGGGTTTTGGGGTGTTTGCCGTGCTGTTTATTTTTTCAGCTTTCTTTCCCCGTCTTGAATTAGCCTTTTCGATTTGTAATTCCTCGTTTTTTGGATTTTCTCCTCGGGTCTTCGCTGCAGACTTTTTCTTGAGGTTCCTTTTAGAATCTGTTGATGTCTTAGGTTTGGACGTTTTACACCTGCTTCGAGCTCTTTTGGTTGCAAAGAGTGGCATTTGATGAGAAAAACTAAGACACGGATCACTGAGTGGGTTTATTAGTTGCTTTGAAGTACTCCGGGCCATGACGGGGTCTGTTGGGGACCAGCAGCGAGGGGGCGTTGAGTCTGTTGGGCTTTGTGCACTGTCGGAGAGATAGCCTAGCTCCAACATAACATCGGTGTAATCACGGTTCTGGTCATCTGCATGCTCACAGTAACATGGTCGAGGAGGGGGTAGGGAGGGTAAACCTTGACTCCTCTGAGATCCCTTTTTTCTTTTGACCTTTTCATCCGATCCAGATTGACATTTGGAGTTGTTTACAGTACTTTTATTTGTCGAGTTGACTTTCGACTTCCGTTTCTGCTGTTTTTTTGCTTTTGCCTCCACGGCCGGGAACTCGACTGCGGCGGACTCTGGAATCTTTGGCCAGAAATCCTTCAGAGGAGCCAATTTATTGTACTCATCCAACTTCTCCTTTGTCAGTGTTACCCTCTGCTCCTCCGCTTTGACCTTACACATTTTCACCAACATGTTTTTCTGTCCTTTGAACCGGTTGATAATGATGTACTTGACGATGACAGGGGGTTCCTTCTTACGTCGTTTCTGGTACTTTAGGTCATGCCCACTACGGACGTTGCACCCTTTGAGACGTTCTTTCACAGTGGATTGGCTTTTAGAGCGGGCAGTCCCTACGTAGTCTCCGTCTTCGCTGTCGTATAACATCTTTCGTTTAGTCCTCAGAGTGTATTTACTCCCAGGCAGGGATGAGGGGTTTGTACAACTGGTTGTGGTGGCTAAATCTTGCAGGAGACCTGAACTGTCTTCTTTAGTTTCCTCTGAGAAACTGAGAGCCGGGTCAGTGTCCGTGGAAGTGGGCACAGGAAGCTGATCGGCCGCTTTGTTTACAGATCCCTCCCCGATTTCTGGCTCATCTTTTGTGAGCGATTGTCCCTCTTGGACTGGCTCGTCTGAGATGGACTCTTTTGCGGAATCCTCCTCACAAACTAACATTTCTGTGTCCCCAATGCCGGGGTGATCGGGAGTGACAGAGGTGCAGCCAATGCTAATCTGGCTATCGGAGGTGGAGCTGTCATCTATGTTTAACTTGTTTCTCGGGCCTGAGGGTCTCTTTTTACCGACTTTTAGCCTTGACCTACGACTCTGCAACTGCTCCGGCTCCGGGAGCTTTTTGCTTAACGCTTTCTTTCTATTCAGGCAGTTCGAGAGAATGACACTGGGGAAAAACTTGTAGTGCGCTTCCTGCTGGCCGACGACAGTCTTTTCGGTTTGGTTTTTCTGATAGTCCTCGTACCTTATTTTCAGCTCGCCCACGTCTCCTTCTTCGCTGTCTTGACTTTTCTCCCCCTTATGGAAAACCTCCTCTTGTAGCGCCGATGCGGCCGAGGGAATACTCCTTAGGTGGGGGCTATTTCTGTCCATCTGGCTAAGTTCGAGGTCTGCCTTGGTGGAGCAGTTTCTCAGCTCGGAGTAGCAGAGAGAGAAGGCTCTGTGGTTCTGAAGGATTGACAGACAGTTGGTTTCTACATTCGTCATGCTGCTGTAATTCTTTCTTCTTTTCGTGATCTTACTGCTGCTGAACTGGAAACTGTTAATATCCGCGTTATCCAGAGCTAAAGAAGCTTTTCGAACGTCCTCTTTGTCACCGCAGACGGCCTGCACCTCCGGGTGACTGATTGTCTTGCAGGGGATCGGGTGTTTGACCGGGGGGATGTAAGGGATTTCTTTATTGACCTTCAAGCCCGCGGAACATTCACTACTGCTGTCTTGACGGTTCTTAGGCTGAAAGTGCTTGTCGAGGGGTTGCTCCTTGTCCAGCCCATGAACCGGTCGGTGCTCTGGGAGCTTACATTCCAGGAAGATCTTAGCTGTGGAAGGGGGTTCAAGATGGCCAATCTCTCCAGGGAAGGGATTCCTTTTCACGATTATCTTCTCCGTGACTATGAGAGAAGACTGAGTCCGAGAGCCGCTCTCTGTTAAGGATGAATCTAGGAATGGAAACAGAAAGAGAAGTCTGTCTTTACAATTTTCCCAATTGCATGTTAACTTGTGTTAGCAGTTCATCAGAAGAACATCATCTCGGAAGAATATCTCTCGGCAAGGGGTTGACAAGGCAGAACAAAAACCTACCAGACTTCAAACGAGGAACAACAGGAAGAAATTGGAGGATCATTAAAAGCAGGTGTGTCCTGATACACCTTTTTCTTTTCAGATTGAATATTGATATTGCAGCCTTGATTGTTGGCTTATACCGATAACAATCCAGTGTCTCCCCCAGAAAATGTGTTAGTTAAGGTGGTGTCTCTCCGGCGGACAGACCGGGGAAGGGGGGTGGGTGGGTGCAAGGATCGGTCTAACTCGGCCTGTCGCCATTACGTCCCCACCTCGTCGCTGCCACCACAGCCTGGGGGGAGGCAATAGACTACAGACTGTGGTGAGGAAGCCTTGATTGTTGGCTTATACCGATAACAATCCAATGTCTCCCCCAGAAAATGGGTTAGTTAAGGTGGTGTCTCTCCGGCGGACAAACCGGAGAAGGGGGTGGGTGGGTGGGTGGGTGCAAGGATCGGTCTAACTCGGCCTGTCGCCATTACGTCCCCATCTCGTCGCTGCCACCACAGCCTGGGGGGGGCAATAGACTACAGACTGTGGTGAGGAAGCCTTGATTGTTGGCTTATACCGATAACAATTCAGTGTCTTCCCCAGAAAATGTGTTAGTTAAGGTGGTGTCTCTCCGGCGGACAGACCGGGGAAGGGGGTGGGTGGGTGCAAGGATCGGTCTAACTCGGCCTGTCGCCATTACGTCCCCACCTAGTTGCTGCCACCACAGCCTGGGGGGAGGCAATAGACTACAGACTGTGGTGAGGAAGCCTTGATTGTTGGCTTATACCGATAACAATCCAATGTCTCCCCCAGAAAATGTGTTAGTTAAGGTGGTGTCTCTCCGGCGGACAAACCGGAGAAGGGGGTGGGTGGGTGGGTGGGTGCAAGGATCGGTCTAACTCGGCCTGTCGCCATTACGTCCCCACCTCGTCGCTGCCACCACAGCCTGGGGGGGGCAATAGACTACAGACTGTGGTGAGGAAGCCTTGATTGTTGGCTTATACTATACGATACAATTCAGTGTCTTCCCCATAAAATGTGTTAGTTAAGGTGGTGTCTCTCCGGCGGACAGACCGGGGAAGGGGGGTGGGTGGGTGCAAGGATCGGTCTAACTCGGCCTGTCGCCATTACGTCCCCACCTAGTTGCTGCCACCACAGCCTGGGCGGGCAATAGACTACAGACTGTGGTGAGGAAGCCTTGATTGTTGGCTTATACCGATAACAATCCAGTGTCTCCCCCATAAAATGTGTTAGTTAAGGTGGTGTTTCTCCGGCGGAAAGACCGGGGAAGGGGGTGGGGTGGGTGCAAGGATCGGTCTAACTCGGCCTGTCGCCATTACGTCCCCACCTCGTCGCTGCCCCCCACAGCCTGGGCGGCAATAGACTACAGACTGTGGTGAGGAAGCCTTGATTGTTGGCTTATACCGATAACAATCCAGTGTCTCCCCCAGAAAATGTGTTAGTTAAGGTGGTGTCTCTCCGGCGGACAGACCGGAGAAGGGGGTGGGTGGGTGCAAGGATCGGTCTAACTCGGCCTGTCGCCATTACGTCCCCACCTCGTCGCTGCCACCACAGCCTGGGGGGGGCAATAGACTACAGACTGTGGTGAGGAAGCCTTGATTGTTGGCTTATACCGATAACAATCCAGTGTCTCCCCCAGAAAATGTGTTAGTTAAGGTGGTGTTTCTCCGGCGGAAAGACCGGGGAAGGGGGGTGGGTGGGTGCAAGGATCGGTCTAACTCGGCCTGTCGCCATTACGTCCCCACCTCGTCGCAGCCACCACAGCCGGGGGGGGCAATAGACTACAGACTGTGGTGAGGAAGCCTTGATTGTTGGCTTATACCGATAACAATCCAGTGTCTCCCCCAGAAAATGTGTTAGTTAAAGTGGTGTCTCTCCGGCGGACAGACCGGGGAAGGGGGTGGGTGGGTGCAAGGATCGGTCTTACTCGGCCTGTCGCCATTACGTCCCCATCTCGTCGCTGCCACCACAGCCTGGGCAGGCAATAGACTACAGACTGTGGTGAGGAAGCCTTGATTGTTGGCTTATACCGATAACAATCCAGTGTCTCCCCCAGAAAATGTGTTAGTTAAGGTGGTGTCTCTCCGGCGGACAGACCAGGGAAGGGGGTGGGTGGGTGCAAGGATCGGTCTAACCCGGCCTGTCGCCATTACGTCCCCCCTCGTCGCTCCCACCACAGCCTGGGGGGGAAATAGACTACAGACTGTGGTGAGGAAGCCTTGATTGTTGGCTTGTACCGATAACAATCCAGTGTCTCCCCCAGAAAATGTGTTAGTTAAGGTGGTGTTTCTCCGGCGGACAGACCGGGGAAGGGGGTGGGTGGGTGCAAGGATCGGTCTAACTCGGCCTGTCGCCATTACGTCCCCACCTCGTCGCTGCCACCACAGCCTGGGGGGGCAATAGACTACAGACTGTGGTGAGGAAGCCTTGATTGTTGGCTTATACTGATAACAATCCAATGTCTCCCCCAGAAAATGTGTTAGTTAAGGTGGTGTCTCTCCGGCGGACGGACTGGTGGGTGGGTGCAAGGGTAGGTCTAACCCGGCCTGTTGCCATTACGTCCCCACCTCCTCGCTGCCACCACAGCCTGGGGGGGCAATAGACTACAGACTGTGGTGAGGAAGCCTTGATTGTTGGCTTATACCGATAACAATCCAGTGTCTCCCCCAGAAAATGTGTTAGTTGAGGTGGTGTTTCTCCGGCGGACAGACCGGAGAAGGGAGTGGGTGGGCGGGTGCAAGGATCGGTCTAACCGGCCTGTCGCCATTACGTCCCCACCTCGTCGCTGCCACCACAGCCTGGGGGGGCAATAGACTACAGACTGTGGTGAGGAAGCCTTGATTGTTGGCTTATATCGATAACAATCCAGTGTCTCTCCCAGAAAATGTGTTAGTTAAGGTGGTGTCTCTCCGGCGGACAGACCGGTGGGTGGGTGCAAGGATCAGTCTAACTCGGCCTGTCGCCATTACGTCCCCACCTCGTCGCAGCCACCACACCCTGGGGGGCCAATAGACTACAGACTGTGGTGAGGAAGCCTTGATTGTTGGCTTATACAAATAACAATCCAATGTCTCCCCCAGAAAATGTGTTAGTTAAGGTGGTGTCTCTCCGGCGGACAGACCGGGGAAGGGGGTGGGTGGGTGCAAGGATCGGTCTAACTTGGCCTGTCGCCATTACGTCCCCACCTCGTCGCAGCCACCACAGCCTGGGGGGGCAATAGACTACAGACCGTGGTGAGGAAGCTTACAATTTCTGGTTGTGTTTTCCGCTCCATTTGCTGATATACGATATATATCTCAATATTTTTTCCTTAAAGTAAAAACAAAACAGTCCTAGTTACCTGAGTACTAAGTCTGTCATTATCATGCCACATGCTGATATATGCTCAACTCATCATTCATTTCAGCATTTGGAAGCCTGTCGTTGATGTTTATTATGTAAATGTTATATTTGTATCAACATGTGATAGCAGGGACCCTGCCATTCAAAACTAGGCTGCTACATTACTAATGATTAATGTAACTAGAGGGGGACAGGGGGTCGCCCACATCTCAGGTCCTCTCCAAGGTTTCTCATAGTCAGCATTGTCACTGGCGTCCCACTGGATGTGAGTTTTCCTTGCCCTTTTGTGGGTTCTTCCGAGGATGTCGTAGTCGTAATGATTTGTGCAGTCCTTTGAGACGTTTGTGATTTGGGGCTATATAAATAAACATTGATTGATTGATTGATAGCTGTAAAAATAGTACAATAGCAATAGGAGAGACTATTCATCCCGGAACACCATGGAGTTCATATAGGCTTTATGATGCACTTGCATTACTAAATCAGAGACAGAAACTCCTCATTTAGCATAATGTCCTTTTTGCTGTTTCAACACAGTTCAATCAACACAGAAAAAGGTCAAGTGAAATAACAGACAGACAGAGCTTTGGTGTCCGTAACACACGCACGAACGCACACAAAGTGAGCTAACTTTACGCTAATTAGCCTTCCCCTCAAGGACTGCGAGCGAGCTGAGCTTCCGCTTATGTTTCTAGAACGTCAACGGACTCATAGTGATGTTACTAGCAGTAGACTGGAGGTGTTCATCATAATTTGGGGAGAGACCTGGTAAACACCCATCTGTTCATCAAGACGCAGGAGCACTGACTCTATGCGCTCTGAATACGCACTGCTGATTGGCTGTTACTTATTTCCCACCATAATTTACAAATAAATTCTTTAAAATTCCTACAATGTGAATTCCTGGATTTTTTTCCCCCCACATTGATTGATTGATAGTTGTAAAAATAGTACAATAGCAATAGGAGAGACTACTCATCCCTGAACACCATGGAGTTCATGTAAGCTTTATGATGCACTTGCATTACTAAATCAGAGACAGAAACTCCTCATTTAGCATAATGTCCTTTTTTGCTGCTTCAACACAGTTCAATCAACACAGGTTGGTAGAGCGTCTGTGCCAGCAACTTGAAGGTTGCAGGTTCGATTCCCGCTTCCGCCATCCTAGTCACTGCCGTTATGTCCTTGGCAAGACACTTGACCCACCTGCTCCCGGTGCACCCACACTGGTTTAAATGGAACTTAGAAATTGGGTTTCACTATGTAAAGCGCTATATAAATATAATTCACTTCACATTCTGTCTCTCACAGTTGAAGTGTACCTATGATGAATATTACAGAACTCTGTCACCATTTTAACTGGCTGACTAAATACTTTTTTTTGACCCCGTCAATGAAAGCCAAGGCAAGACTCACCGCTGCTTTCGTCCGCCGCCCCGTCCAGCTGGGGGATGGACAGGTGGAACAAAGAATGACTTGCACTGCCCTCCAGGTCTTCATCAGAGAAGTCCTGTTGCTCATCACTCAGACTGTCCTCCGCCTCCTTGGAACTGGGTCTGTACACACCAGAAAGGCGGTCTTGTACCTGCCGTCGTAGTGAATGTGGAGGACTCACCTGGGCAGAAAGGAACTCGCCGGGGGTTCCTTGTCCACCGCTGGGACATGGCGACGCTCAACTCTGCCTCTTCCTCGTCCAGCGCCGGCCGCGCCTCCTCTTCATCACTGTTGT